>NW_006400218.1:651170-659256 GCF_000299155.1 Elephantulus edwardii | reverse complement strand
CCATTTCCTTCAAAGCAGCCTGAACTTCTTTCATCACCGTAGGCTCTTGCTTATATGTTGTTTCATGAAATTCTTCTGTGTCTTCCAATTCCTTTCAATGTAGTGACTCAGTATACTCCTTCCATCTTCTTTTAATACTTCCTGGATAATTTAACATTCTGCCGAAAGCATCAAAAATATGCCATTTCTGACCACCTACTTCCACATATAGGCATTTATCCTGCAGAAATACTTGTATATGGACCAAACATTGAATGCAGGTTAATGAGCTACTTCTTTGACATTGAAACAATCTAAATCCTAAATGTAATTCCATAGAATAAGGTAATCAGAATATCGGTAAAATCCCAAGAGTACACTCTGTGCATACATCACAGAGTAAAGAACTCTCCATACGCTAACAAAAAGAGGACCAAAATATAGCCTGAAGGGAAGTGGGAAAAAAAAGCCCAAGAATCCCACCTGCCTGAGGATAAGTCACGGGAAAGCACCACTTTCTCAGTGCTTACCAAGGCTCTTTTCTTGTGGAAGGGAGTATGGTTTTACCAGTACTATTTTTTCATTTATCACGCATTACTGATTCACAAAATGATGAATTTTGTGATTAAAGTACAGGAAAAAAAATTCTATGCATAGGAGAAGGTATGCATTTAGAAACATAATGCATCTATCACAGTTCATAATTTTAAAATTACTAAAGCAAATCCACAAATTCTTTAAGTTAAAAGAATCACAGAACAAATTGAAGCCTGAGGTGACCAAACAGAATGATGCATTAAGTATTAGAGAAAGATGGAAGGCATATACAGTCACAGTGCGGAAAAGAATTGGTTGACACAGAACCATTTTAAGAAGCTTCACAAGATCAAGAACCAATGGCATTGAAGGAACAAGTAAGTCCAAGCTAAATAATAAAGCCTTGGATATTGATGACATACAAATTGGGGTTTTCCAGCAAACAGAACCCTGAACATGGATGAGTCTATGCCTGCAAATTTAAAAGGCAACTACCTGGCTAATAGATTGAAAGAAGTCTGTATTTGTTCCCATTAAAATAAAACAACCAAAAAACAAAAGAGAGTAATCCAAAAGAGTGGAAATTATAAAACAGTATCATTAATATCTCATGCAAATAACATCCTCCTGACAAATACTGCATAAGACCATTATTATAAAAATAGAAGGATGACTAGTAAAACATGCATGGGAACTCAAGAGGGGAAGGGGTGGGAGCTAAGGACTGAGGATGGGTATGGGCGAAAGTACAGCGTTGCAGTTTGGTGGGTGGTAGGAGTAAAGAAATGGGATGACTTTCCCAATGCAATTCATCTTTTAATTTCCTGGCTGCTTGTACCAAGAGTGTCAACTGTAGAGCCAAGCAAACTGAAGCTGTCAACAATCTCAATCTCTTCACCATCCATCATGATGCTTCCACTTGGCCCAGTGGTGAGAATCTTCATTTTCTTGATGTTGAGCTTCAATCCATATTGAAGACTGCAGTCCTTGACCCTCTGCAGCAAGCACTTCAGGTCCTCCTCAGTTTCAGCAAGCAGGGTGTGTGGGTACTGAAAACCTTAAGAAATTCAGTTTTAAGGTGAAACATATGGAATCACCATAACAAAGAATCAACTCCTTAGCAATTCAGAGCAAATAAACCAATTTTGTAACAGAAATGAAGAATGACTTTAATAGGCTCAGGCAATAGACTGGACATGGGTGAAGAAACAATCAGTGAGCTTAGAAATATGTGAATAAAAACTTCTTAAAGTGAAAAGCAGAGAAGAAAAAGTAAAAATAAAAACTGGAACAGAGTATCCAAGGACAGTGGGCCAATTACAGTAGTGTAAGATACATGTCCAATTGGCAGCATTATAATAGATGGTGCAGAGATTGAGATTGTTAACAGTTTTAGTTTGCATGGCTCCACAATCAGTACTCTTGGTACCAACAGCTAGGAAATTAAAAGATGAATTGCATTGACAAAGTTGGCTGTCAGGGATCTCTCCAGAGTACTAAAGAGCAACGGTGTCAGTCTGGAGACTAAGGTGCACCTCATCCAGGACATAGTCTTCGCAATTGTTTGCTATGCGTAAGGGAGCTGGACAATGACTAGGGATGATCGGAGGAGAATTTATTCATTTGAGCTTTGGTGTTGAAGAAGAGTATTGAATATACCATGGACTGCCAGAACAAACAGGTTCATCCTAGAGAGGGTGAAGCCAGGCTGCTCCTTGGAGGCAAGGAATCTGAGGCTTTGTCTGACATACTTTGGGCATGTTGCAAGGAGGGACCAGTCCTTGGAGAGGGACATCATGCATGGAAGGGTGGAGGGACAGAGGAAAAGAGGAAGACTCTCAATGAGTGGATTGATTCAGTGACTGGGATAATGAAGGTAGGTATGTCACATACAGTAAAGTAGACACAGGATAGAGCAGGTTTCAGGGCTATTGTACATAGGGTGGCTGAGTTACAAGTGACTCAATGACATTTAACAGCACCAACAGCAAAATGCCTAAGGACTAAGGTATGCTTGATTCATTCACTTGCTATGTTGCTCAGAGCTGGACAGTCCAGGATGACAGAAGAAAAATTGATGCCTTTGAGCTGTGGTATTGGAAAAGAATACTAACTATCCCATGGACAGCCTTAAGAACAAACAGATATGTCTTGGAGAAAGTGCAGCCAGAGTGCTCTTTGGAGGCAAAGATGATAAAGCTTGTCTATCATGGTTTGGGCATGTTGCTAGGAGAGGCTACTTGTTGGAGAAGAACATCATGCTTGGGAAAATGGGAGGATGGCAAAAGAGAGGAAGACCCTCAACCAAGTGGATTGACATAGTGGCTACAGTGATAGGTTTGACAGAGATCGTGACGTTGAAAAAGAATAGAACAGGGTTCAGATCAATTTTTTATAGGGTCGCTAGGAGTTGTAATCCATTCAGTAGCACCTAACTACAACATACATGCAGAAACTGGACAGTGAATAAGGAAAATTTTTTAAAAAATTATGCTTTTGAGTGGTAATGTTGACAACAAATATGTACTCTGCTGTGCAATGCCAAAAGAATAAACAAATTTGTCTTGGATGAAGTGCAGTCTTAATGTGCCTTAGAAGAGACAATGGTGAGACTTTGTCTTACACATGCTTGTTATCAGAAGGCATCAGTCCCTGGAGGAAAACTTTATGCTAGGTAATATAGAGGGCCAATGTAAGGATTGACAACCTCAGAAATTCTGTGGGACAGTTCTGCTATGTCCTACATTGCCATTATGAATTATAATTTACTTTATGACTGTGATTTATGTTTTTGATGTTTTTAAATGGAAAGTTTAGACCTAGTAAATGAGTTTAGCAGGTTTGAAGGATATTATATTAATTTTAAAAAATCAATTTTAGTTCTATATACTAATAATATTATACATAGGGTTTTCAGAGGCCCGCTATTTCAGAAGTGGATGGCCAATCCTTCTTCCTAGTCTTTCTTAATCTGAATGTTTAGATTTAGAGGAGTATCTGACAAGTAATTTGTGGAGCAGTGAAAGATAAATCCCTCATTGTGGAGTTAACCATTAGTTACAGTGTTGTCCCTGCCCTTAGCCCAGTGCCTTGACCCACATATTTCCCAGCTCCACCCTCCACTTCTACCAAATCCCTTTGGAATTTATCTTCCATTGTTCGACCCATGATCTGACAGCTTGTATCTGAAGCTTTCTTGGCTTCTGCTTCTGAACACGTCAACTGCTGACAATTTTTTTTATGCTTTGTCCAGTGTCTCTTATGTTTAATTGTACTGTCTCCAAAGGGTAGGTGATGTGTCCTTGTGTCCTGTAGAACTCCTGTATAAGTTGTATTTTTTCTTCTTGGCCCAAGGGCCTGACCGATTTTGGCTCTGCCTTGGGGCTTTGTACATGTAGGCGTGTCAGAAGCTATTGCCATGAGTCAGAAGAGGAAGAAAAAACCAAAATGGATTTCAGAAGAAACTTTGAAGATTCCACTGGGGCATAGAGAAGCCAAAGCACAAGGAAGAATTCAAGATACTAAAGAGCTGACCAGAAGATTCCAAAAGGCAGCATGGAATGACAAAGCAAAATATTACAATAAAATGTGCAAGGAGCTAGAGTTGGAAAATCAAAAGGGCCAAACTCGTTCAGCATTTCTTAAGCTCAGGGAACTGAAGAACAAATTCAAATCTAGAGTTGCTATAATCAAGGATGCTTTAGGCAGAATAATAAATGATCCAGGAGGTATTAAAAGAAGAGAGAAGGAATATACTGAGTCATTGTATCAAAAGGAATTGGTAGATACAGAAGAATTTAATGAAATAACATTTGAGCAAGAGCCTATGGTGATGAAGGAAGAAGTTCAAGCTGCTTTGAAGGAAATAGCAAAAAATAAGGCCCCAGGAATAGATGGTATACCAATTGACATATTTCAGCTAACAGATGCTGCCCTGGATGTGCTCACCAAGTTGTGACAAGAAATCTGGAGATGACACAACCCTGCTTGCCGAAACTGAGGAGGACCTCATGTACTTGCTGCAGAGGGTCAAGGACTGCAGCCTTCAGTATGGAGTGAGGCTCAATGTCAAGAAGACAAAGATTCTCACCACTGGACCAACTGGTTGCATCAGGATGGATGGCAAAGAGATTGAGATTGTTCACAACTTCAGTTTGCTCGGATCCACGGTCAACACTCTTGGCACCAGCAGCCAGGAAATAAAAAAAAAATTGCGATGGGAAAGTCTGATGTTAGGGACCTCTCTAAAGTACTCAAGATCAACGGTGTCTCTCCGGAGACTAAGGTGTGCCTGATACAGGCCATGGTCTTTGCAATCACTTGTTATGCATCAGAGAGTTGGACAATGACTAGGGAAGATAGAAGGAGAATTGATGCCTTTGATCTGTGGTGCTGAAGAAGAGTATTGAATGTACCATGGACTGCCAAGAAAACAAACAGATTCATCCTGGAGAGGGTTAAACCAGGCTACTCCTTGGAAACAAGTATTCTGGGGCTTCGTCTGACATACTTTGGACATGTTGTAAGGAGAGACAAGTCTTTGGAGAGGGACATCAAGCTTGGTAGGGTGGAAGGACAGCGCAGGAGGGGAAGACCCTCTATGAGGTGGATTGATTCAGTGACTAGGGTAATCGGGATTGGTGTGTCGGAGGCAGTGCGATTGGCACAGGATAGAGCAGGGTTTAGGGCTGTTGTACATAGAGTCACTATGAGTCGCAAACGACTCGATGGCACATAACAAAAACACTAATAATGAAAAGAAGGTCCGTGTAAATGGAAACTGACTCTATGACAGCCTAGGTTTCTTTCCTTTTTCTCTTTTTTAAACAAAGACCAATTATAGTACAAATTGCAAAAAGAGAATAATGGCATTGAAATAGGTTAGTTTTAGATATAAAAAAATAGTTGTAGAGCCTATGTGCTGTAAACTGTAAAACATTGATGAAAGAAATAGAAGAACAACTAGTAAATAGAAAGATAATTTGTGTTCATGGATTAGCAAAGTTAACATTGTTAATATGAAATTTATGTCAAGATTTATCTATAAATTCAACCATATCTTAGTAGTATTTTTTCAGACTATGCAAGCTGCTCCTAAAATTTGTATAGAAATGCAAACAAACTAGTATAGCCAAAACAGTTCTGAAAAAGAAGAGCTGGTAAGAGGATTCAGCATTACCTGATTTCAAAACTTCCTATAAAACTAATTAAGTTAGTGTTAGGCATGGAAATCAATAGAATGGAGTAGAGCCCCAAAATAGATTTTATCAAGTACAAGCAACTGGAATTTGATAAAGTGTGAAGACAATTCAATGGAAAATGGTTAATATTTTAAACAAATAATATTGGAACAATTGGACAACCATAAGCAAAAATAAATAAAAGAACATTAATCTGAACTCCTATCCTTATAGAAAACCTAATTAAAATGGATCATAAACCTAAAGATTTCTGATGAAAACTTTAGGGGAAAAATCTTACTGACTTTAAAATAAGCAAATAACTCTTAGAGATCATACCGTATAATTCATAAAAGAATACATTGAACTACCATCATCTCTCTCCCACCTTACACAAACGTCTTTAGTCTAAGCTTACTTGTTTCCAATTCTATACTCATTTTTTATCAGAAAATCTAATAACTTCTGTTTTCTGCCTTTATCCTCTGCTGATATTTTGCTCATCATGTTCTACAAAGTCTACTAATTATCAAACAAGACTAGACATTTTTAGGCCTTTTGTAATTGGTCCTCTTTTCTATATTTGACATGTTGATCATTCCATCCTTTAAATTCCTTCCTGTCTTCCATGGCACAGTCCCTCTAACACTTTCTCTGTTTTCCTCTCAGCTCTTACTCTTAAGGTTTTAAATGTCAAAACATGGAGTAAAATTTACATATCTCTCTAATACATGATTCTAGTCAGATGCCTCAGCATTACCTCAAATTTAGTCTATCTATTTAAACTATTTTTCTCACCCTCTCTCCAAACTATTTTCCCTTTTTACATTCTTTTTTTAAGTCCTTTTTGCATTCTTTAACTCTTTTGGAAGGGGGTTCTGATGGTTTAGTCCATAGAGAGTTGTGTTGCTAATCCAAAGGTGGTTAAAAACACAATAAAGCTCCCTATGGACTAAGCTGTCACAAACCCCTTCCAAAGGAGATTATTAAAGAATACAAAAAGGGAAAATAATTTGGAGAAAGGTCTCTGGAAGTTTGAATCTACAGCAACGGTATGTGAGAAAGATGAGCAATCTCGTCTCATGATATTTACAGCCTCCAAAAGCCAATTGGAATGTGTGCTGTGATCATACATGTGTGCATGCACACACACACACACACACACACGAGAGGGAGAGAGGGAGACTGACTGTTTTTAGAAGCAATAACCTTCATTTAGTCACCCAGGTCATTATTTTCCTTTTACCTCACATCCCATCAATCACCAGGCCCTGTTAAATATTTCTCAAATTCATTTTCTATTTTCCAAGTTTAATCCCTTACAATATTTTTTTTAAATAATAGAAGTAGTAGATTGTTGTAATACTGCTTCCTCTGTCTTCAGGATTATACTCTTCAAATGTGTCCTCATCCTAATCAAATATTTGTTTAAAATGCAAATGTGACCCCATCATTGCTTTGCTTAAAATTCTTTGAGGGCTCCCTTTATCTCTGAATTCCATAGCATGGCATATTTGGCCCTCTTTTTTCTTAGTACTACTTACCCTTCCTTCTGTCTCCTGTCACTTTTTTTTTCACTCTGTGTTTCAGTGACACAGATATATTTTCACTTCTTCCTACACACTATGTTCTTTATGTTCCTCACATCTTTGCTCAAACTATCTTCTCTGCCTGAATACCTCCTACTCATTCTTTAAGACTCAGCTTAGGAAACCTTTCCTGAACCCTTTAATTAAGAACAGATGCCCTCCCTGTGCAGTTCCATAATACACTGTGGCATAACGCTATATTGCCTCATGCCAATCTATTTGATCGGACAAATTGTGCATTCTTTTTAAGAGTTAGACTTAATCCTTCATATTTGCATCTGCAGCATTTAGCATATAACTTGCTATTCTGTAAATATGTGTCAAATAAACTGGATGAGTAGTTGTTGATTTTATTTCTGTAAAGATTATACTGTCAAAGTAACTGACCCCTTAACAACTTCCATTATTCTGTAATAGTTCTCATTTCTTTGACATTAAAGGGTGTAAAGCACAATGACCTTGTTTTGGAATTAATCTTGTGAGAAACTATAATTCCAAATGACAATAAGTGAAAGACCTCAATTTAGAAAATATTCTTACCTCCTGTATTTTCTTATGGACTTGGTTTAGCAGCCTTGTCAAATAACCGTTATTTCTCTATTGGTAATAACACTGTTCTGAAACTTAGGTGATCCATTGTAAAATTCAACATTTATTGCGTACTTAGCACGTTGTTGCACACTTTTAAATTGACTACAGTGCTTAGAAACACATTTTTTTAAATTATATTTTATTAATTTTCATAAACATTTACAGAGATTTTGGGCTTCCACTCATTCATTGTTGCACTATTCTCTCTAC
>NW_006400218.1:646856-648565 GCF_000299155.1 Elephantulus edwardii | reverse complement strand
TTCATGAGAGATATTGGCCTATAGTTTTCTATTTTGGTGCTGTCTTTTCCTGGCTTTGGTATCAAAGATATGTTTGCTTCATAGAATGAATCTAGAAACACATTTTTAATGGCTCTATTTATTAATACATTTTTTTGAAACACATTTTTTTTAATGTATTATCATCATTTGTGGCAATGTGTTAAACCAGGAATTGGAACTACAAAGACAAATAAGATTATCAAAGGAGCTCACCCTTTGCTGGGGAATAAAGAAAAATGAACAAATAGTTATAAATAGTGTCTCATTGACGAATATTTTTCTTCCTGTATGTCTATCTAGCATAAGTTTATTTTTAGCTGTAGACTTATTATAACAAATAAATGTATTGACAAAGAGGAAAATGGAGCCAGACGATTGAGTAAATTAGAAAAATCTTAAACTTTAAATTGTCGTTGTTATGTGCCGTCACGTCGCTTGTGAATTATAAGGACCCTATGTACAACAGCCCTAAACCCTGCACTATCCCTTGCCAATCTTACTGTCTCCCATACATCTATCCCCATTACCCCAGTGACTGAATCAATCCATCTCATCGAGGGTCTTCCTCTCCTGTGCTGTCCCTCCACCCTCCCAAGTATGATATTCCTCTCCAAGGACTGATCTCGCCTTACAACATGTCCAAAGTATGTCAGACGAAGCTTCAGAATCATTGCCTCAAAGGAACAGCCTGGTTTAACCCTCTCCAGATAAAATCCGTTTATTCTTCTAGCAGTCCATTGTATATTCACTAATATTACCTTATATAGATGAAGCAGTGTTCTTGATTAATCTATGACTGTGGCAGTAAAGAAATGCTAGTTATACTAGTGAATGCTCTGGATTAAACTACTACCATGAGATTCTAGAGTTTGGACTTTTGAAGGGCTTGAGTTATTTTCCAAGGTTTAAATAATCATAATAAACACTATGTAGAATAAATACAGAAGGTGAATAATGATTTTCCTCTCTCTTTCTAAAAGACATTTATTCAGCTCTGTCACCAGGCATCACATTTCTCTTTCAATTAGGTCAATCCTCTGTAGAGCAGCCAAATACGTTTATTAATTTTGCCAATAAACTTGCAGAATCTTTTAATTTTCTATTGCTCTGCTTTAGTTTGAAGAAAGTTATGATAAAATAGAGAATTGTTTTCAATTAAAATACTTTTAAACAATATAACTTATGCCAAATGAAACCATCCATTTTCATCAAATAGACAATTTGAGGGGTGTGTGTGTGTGTGTGTGTGTGTGTGTGTGTATACTGTTGTTGTGTGTACCATAGAGTAAGAACTGACCCATAGCTGACCCTCTAGCAGGTTTTCAGAGGCAGTAATCCCATGGGAGGAGATTACCCATCTTTGTTTAACAGCAGCAGGTGTCCTTGAACCTCCTGTCTTTCGGTTTGCAGTGCAGCTTTTTGCCACTAGGCCACCAGAGCATATATAAAAATTTATTTGTGTATTTTAGGTCAAGGAACTAACTTGAAGTTTGTCTTTATTTTTGCAAATAATACTACTAGGATTATTTAAAAACTTAACTTTTACTTATATATACTTTTAAAAAATTATGTTTAAAGAATATTTTTTTTTATTACAGTCTGTCATTTTATTCAGGTATTTATACAGTTCAGCCAGTGAGGGATAAAGGCTCACACAACTACAGAAACATACATTAAGGAAAAGTGCT
>NW_006400218.1:644519-646336 GCF_000299155.1 Elephantulus edwardii | reverse complement strand
GGCTCGGTGAGAGAAATGAGGCTGGAGAGAGAATGATAGAGTTCTGCACATTCAATGATTTATTCATGGCACATACCTTTTATAAGAAACATAAACACAGGCTATACACATGGATTTCACCTGATGGTATGCATAGGAATCAAATCGATTACATTTGTGGAAGACTCAGTGGAGAAGCTCTATATCAGCAGACCGGGTGCTGATTGTGGGACAGATCACCAACTACTCATATGCAAGTTCAAGCTGAAGTTGAGGAAAATTAAATCAAGTCCACAGGAGCCAAAAATGTCCCTCCACTATGTTGGACATTTCTTCCATTTCAGTCCTAATATTTTGTGTTGCATTTTTAGGCATTTCTGTTATTTCCAGTTCTGTGTTGACCATACCCTCTCTGTCTTGTTATGTTTTTTAACATCCTACACCTCTTTGTCTATGGTTTCAATTCTTTCTTCCATCTTTTGCATTTTCTTCCATAGTTGTTTAATTTCTATCCCACCAATATATTTCTACTGGCTCCTTTTCTCTGGACTATTCACTTTCTTAATGTCTTCCATCATTTATACCGTCTTCTGTAGCTTTTCAAATAATTCTACCTCAATATGTTTCTTCTGGCTCTCTGCCTCTAGGATATTCCCTTTGATTCTGGCTTCCATTGTTTCTTTTCATCATTTGTACCTTTACTTCAGCTATTCAAATGCCTCCATATTAGTATATTTCTTCTGCCTTCCTGACTCTAGGGTATTTATTGAGTATGAAATATGCTCTGTTCTTTTTGGAGAAAGCTTAATTTATTTTTTACAGTGTTTGAAGCTGCCTGCTGCTTTCATCTCATTATGTGTAGTTTTTATTGGTGCATATTAGGGTGCTTATGTTATGTCATGTACTTTGTTGATAGTTCTTATCTTTATGATGTTACTGATTAATTGCCAGCTTAAAATATACAGTCTATGAGGCAGGCCAATTACTCTACTGGAAGTCCTTTTTTGCGAAAATTTGCCTTTTCTAAAGTCCTTCAGGTTCTCACTGGTCTTCAAAGGAGCCCTGAAGGAATATTGCCTTATTGTAGTACTCTCTCCCAGACTCTATTGTCTTCCTTTGTGGGGTAGCTTAGTGGTGAGACCAGGTGTTTTACGTAGGCAATTTCTGTCCAGAGGGCTTTCAAATCAGCTCTCTTTCTCAAAGTTCAGCGTGCCACCTGAAAAACTGAGTCTTTACTTTGTTGGTAGCTCCCTGTCTTAAACTTTGTTGTCCTGTTTGGTCCCTGGGATGACCCTGTGGAAGCAGGGATCCCTAAATGGAGGAGAGTTTCAGTCCCTTCTCTTTCTCTCACCTGAAAGTACTGGCTCTGGGGAAGAGTATCTCACCTGGTGGCATTTTCTCTCCTGAAGCCAAATGTTTTCCTTTGTTTCTGGAGTGGCACGAGATCAGTGGTACCAACTTAAACAGTTTGTGTCCTAGGGAGTTTCAAGTTAGCGCTGTTTCCCACAGCTCAGTGTACCATCTGAGAAAGTAAGTTTTCCCCCTTGCTTTTATCTCTCTATCCCAAACTCTCTTCTGAGAGTTTATGATTTTCAGGATTTTCCATACTGTCCTGGTTTTGGTATTTTTTTTTAAATAAATTTCAAATTTAAGCATAATTTAAAAATCTGGGCTAATTGATTTCACTCCTTGACCTTGATAAACTTTATTCATTTAGCAATGAACAGGAAATAGTAAATATGGAAACAAAATGCTCTTAATGATTAAAAGAACGAAAATTATAATCATCACTTTTTTCACTTATGTAGTACAGATTTGGTGTGTTTGGGTTTTTTTTT
>NW_006400218.1:625487-641444 GCF_000299155.1 Elephantulus edwardii | reverse complement strand
CTTTTCTACCCATCCGCCCCTCCCCGCCTAGTACACTGCCCTCTTTGAAAAGTAAAAGAAAAATTATTTCAGTGTTTTACAGTCCCTCCCCCCAGGTCCACTCCATTATGCAGCCTTCACTCAGGACTCCCGTCATGACCAAAATACCTAATCACATATCCCATTTTTTCTTTTCAGTTTTACATTACCACATTTATTTTTCATTGTTATAAAAATTATTAATGTACCCAATGTGGTGTTAGGATTTTTTTAAAAAAAAATTTATTATTAATTTTAATGAAAGTCTACAGAGACTTTTACACTTCCACCAACAGTGAATAAGCGTTCCAGTTTCTCCAGAACCTCGTCAGCATTTGTTGCTTGCTGTTCTGTTAAATTTTGCTATTCTTACTGGGGTGAGATGTTATCTCATACTTGTTAAGAATTTCCTTACTTTCTAATAATTCTTGATAGTTATTTTTGTTTCTTTCTAGGTAAATATACTCACACAAAAACAAACCAAACCAAACCAAACCAAACCCTCATTCCTAACAAGTTGGAACTGACTCATGGATAACCCTTTGGTGAGTTTTCACAGGGTGTAAATTGCACTGGAGGAG
This sequence comes from Elephantulus edwardii, assembly GCF_000299155.1. Classification (NCBI taxonomy): domain Eukaryota; kingdom Metazoa; phylum Chordata; class Mammalia; order Macroscelidea; family Macroscelididae; genus Elephantulus; species Elephantulus edwardii. Next base: position 640,845 of record NW_006400218.1, on the reverse strand, counting down.
ATTTCTCCCCCAGAGTAACTGGTGAATTTGAACTAAACTGAGCACATTTGGCATGGCAGTGCAACCCCTTACCATGAGGCTACTAAGTTCACTGTATATAAATATGTTGTTGTTGTTACGTACTGTTGAGTCACCTGCGTCCCATAGCAACCCTATGTTCAGCAGCCCTAACCCTGCTCTATCCCTTGCCAATCTCATTGTCTCTGACACGCCCATCCCCATTATCCCAGGGACTGAATCAATCCATCTCATCGAGGATCTTCCTCTCCTGCACTGTCCCTCTACCCTCCCAAGCATGACGTCCTTCTCCAAGGACTGATCCCACCTTGCAACATGTCTAAAGTATGTCAGATGGACTTTCAGAATCCTTGCCTCCAAGGACCAGCCTGGCTTCAGCCTCTCTAGCACGAACTTGTTTGTTTTCCTAGCAGTCCATGGTATATTCAATACTCTTCTCCAGCACCAGAGCTCAAAGGCATCAACTCTCTTTCTGTCATCCCTAGTCATTGTCCAGCTCCCTGATGATTAGCAAGTAATTGCAAAGACCATGGCCTGGATCAGGTTCACCTTAATCTCCAGACATACTTTGGAGAGGTCTCTGACAGCAGACTTTCCCAATGCATTTCGTCTTTTAATTTCCTGTCTTCTGGTACCAAGAGTGTTGACTGTAGAGCTAAGCAAACTGAAGCTGTAAACAATCTCAATCTCTTCACCATCCGTTATGATGCTGCCAATTGGTCCAGTAGTGAGAATCTTTGTTTTCTTGATGTTGGGCTTCGATCCATATTAAAGACTGCAGTCCTTGACCTTCTGCAGCAAGTGCTTCATGTCCTTCTTAGTTTTAACAAGCAGGATTGTGTCATCTGCATAACGCAGATTGTTGATGAATCTTCCACCAATCCTGATGCCGCACTTCTCCTTGTCGAGCCCAGCCTCCCAGATAATCTGTTACACATATAGATTGAAAAGATATGGAGACAAGACACATCCCTGACATATACCCTTTCCAATTTTGAACCATGCACTGTTTCCTTGCTCTGTTCTGATGACTGCCTGTTGGTCCAGCTATAGGTTTCACATAAGGACAATCAAGTGTTCTGGGATTCTCATTCTTCTCAGAGTCAGCCACAGTTTGTTGTGATCCACACAGTCAAATAAATGCCTTTGCATAGTCAATGAAACATAGATAGACATTCCTCTGGTACTTTCTGTTTTCATCCAAAATCCATCTGACATTCGCTATAATATCCCTACTGCCTGGACCTCATGTGTTAAAATGTATCCTGGAATTTTAAATATAAACCACAGAACTAATAAGTAGTATGCTATAGACTATTTTCCTGTCTTTTTTTATTAATTGTATACAGTACAGTTCCTTCTAATAGACTCCATACTTCTCAGAGGTGAATCAGCTCAACTCAAGTCATTGCCTTCGAGTTGGAACTGATGCACAGCAGGATCCTCCAGCAGGTATTTGGACCTGTAAATTATACAAGAAGAGATTGTCTACCTTTCTCCTGTGGTGCCACTGGTGGATTCAGACTGCTAGTAGAGGCATCCCTTTTGGGTTAGCAGTGCAAATAGAGTACTATCATTTATATGTCTATCTTCAATATTCATATTCATGAGGGTTTTTCCTAATTTATTTTCGATCAAATGGTTGGTTAAACTTGACATAGTAGTGAAATTGGTAGTCCTGTTTGCTTACTTAAGTAGATAGATTGAAAAGACAGAGCTGTGAATAGTAATAGGCTCTCCAGTTGTAGCTAGATTAATTTAAATCCTTTTGTGATGTCCTCTTTCCCTTTTTCAATACTCATTAAACTTATAATAGTGTATTATCACCTCTCCTACTAAATTCTACAGTTTGTGACGGGAGAGAGACTTGATTTGGCGCTTGTTTCCCTCTGTAGTTTAATGCTTGTCACAGTGTTGTGTTAAGAGAGAGAGGAAAAGAAGGAAAGAAAGAATTATTGCAGCTAGAATTTGTGAAACTCTCTTTGTGGAGCCTGGATAGAGAAGGAACAATTTATCATAATTGAGTTTTTTCCAAATGCTGTGCTTCCTCCCTTATATTTGAACAATGAGTAGCATGATCATCATTGTTTAAAAAGAAAGGACAGAATATCTAGTTTTGAATTTTCAATGTTAGAAATGAATTATCCTTACAACAGGAGGATTGCCAACTTTGTCCATGAAGGACTTGATGTCTGAAGTCATCAATAATAACGCTAGTCAAAGCTATTTTTCATTTTTGTTTAGATCTTTCTCCACAGAATAAAAAACATACACTTGGAAGCAAATAAATCATTTGTTTGAAGACCTAATTCCCCTATTAAAAAAAACAATAACATAACAACAAACAAAGCAAAACAATCCACCTTTAAAGTTAGTTTCATGCAAATTTTTTGGTTTGTTTTTTTTTTTAAAGGAACAACGTTGTTCATCTTCTCTCTTTATCCAAACATATGATAACTGTCAACTTCAATTTTTTTCACTCTTTGGATATTTCCTTTCCGAAAATCTTTGTGCTGTGTTTCTCATTCATGAAAGGCACATGGATCGAATCTACCAGCTGTTCCATGGAAGAAAGATGGGCAGTCTCCTCCCATGTGATTTATTGCCTCTGAAAACTAGCTATAGGATCAGCTATAAGTCAGTTGTTACTCTACAGCATATAACAACACTGCCTTTGCCTACCTCTCTTGAAACCTCCTTTTACAATCCTCTTGATATTTTCTTCTTTGCTGTGTGGAGTCCTAGAGTTCTTGGCATTCCCCTCCAGTGCGATTTACTGCCTCTGAAAACCTGCAGGAGAGTCGGCTATGGTTCAGTTCTGACTTGGCGGTACACAACGTTAGATATTTGACATTTTAATCTTTAAATGTGTTTTCTTATTACAAAAACAGTACAGGTTCAAAGAAATAAAAACTCATTTTTGTCAAGGCAGAAGCAATTCTTAGTTTACCTCCAAGGAGGTTTCTGAGGCTGTAAATCACAGGAGGGGAGACCTCCCATCTTTCACCCACTGAGCAACTGGAAGATTCAAACCAACAGAGAGGCATAGCCTTTGGATAACTACAACTCCTAGGACTAGCCAAAAGCAAATAACAGAACAAAGCAGAAAACCTCAAAGAACATTTGTCCTTGTTATTATGTGCTATCAATGTGGAATTGACCCAGTTGACCTCCAGTGGGTTTTCACAGGCTATAAATTGCATGGGAGGACATAGCTCATATTTTTCCCCTTGAGCAGTTGGTGGATTCTGATTTTTAGTTTTTGGGTTGACAGAGCAACAATTGAAACTGAGAGTCTCCTATAATCTTGTCACCAGTAGTAAATGATTTTCATTATTTTCTATGGGAGTGTGTGTGTGTGTGTGTGTGTGTGTGTCTGTCTGTCTATATGTACATACAATGGATACTATTTTGCAACTCAAAGGTACCTTTTCAATGTCAATATTTTTTAAATGGCCACATAATAGTCTATTTTATATAAGTACCATTATTTAACTTATTTTATTGAAGTCCATTAGAGATTTTTATGCTTTTATATTTATGCAGAATTCTGTAGTGAAAATAGTTATACACACTTACATGATTTTATCTGTGGTGTGATTTCCTCGAATTGGTATAACTGTATTCAGTGGATAAAACAGTTTATTATAAGTTTATAGCATACATTTAATAATAATTTAATACTTCCTTTCCTGCTATAATTGAAGGTACCTCAAGAATTGCTTTATCTTCATTAATAAGCATTTCTCTTCTATAAAAAATAATAGGCATTTTAATTGATTATGAATTGATTACAGAGCGTACAGAGCATATCTAAATAAAGGTAGATACAGACAAAATTAGCTGTGGGATGACTCTCTGATTATCCTAATTATATGAATGTCAATCTCAGATAGTTACACTCTCAGAATGTTACACTCAGGACTTTACATAGATACTTCATTGATCCAGAAATAAAATGTAATGACTAGTCCAAAGATTGAGGGCAAAGATTTCTTTTCAAAGGAAGGTTATACTAGTAGCTTGCTTTTTGTAGGTTGCTAAGACAACAGTCATGGTCCAAAAGTTGTTCTTCAGTTCTGAAAACCCTGTCCTATTTCATTGATTTTTAAATAAATCACATCTTACTCTTGAGCCAGTAACTCCTATTATCTGCTAATCTGTTATAAAATATGTGCATAAATGCTAAGCCACATATATGTATTAATGTAAAAAGTTTATAAATATAACTGCCTGAAATTTTGAAAATATAAGGAACTATAAAATATAATGTCTGCAAGATAAAACCTTATTTTCTTTAAATGAAACAATTATCTATTAAAAACTTTTTCTTTGACATTTAGTGTTTTGTCACATTCAAAAAATATTAAGCACTAATGATAGACTCTGTGGAATCCAAAAACAAAGATGATCATTGTTAATTTGGAGTTTGGGAAATTTTTCCCCATTATTTTCCATAGGAGTAAATTGTTTAATTAAGTACAGAAATTATCTTAAGAGGGAAGTAACACATAATAAATCATCTTTACTTAGAACCCATTTGAGAACTTTAATAAACAATTATTCCATGCTAATTTTTTGGTTCATATTTTGGCTACTTAGATGAAATCAGTTAATTTCTATTTTTTGAGCATTATTTGTCTTCACTTAGTACTTCTGCTTAATGTTACTCTTGAGTTTAGCACATTTTGGTAGTGAAATCATAAAAGATAGTGTCTTAGATGTCTCGTGCTGTTAATATGTCGCATAATCTGATGCAAACCAAAAGGTCTTAGATCTTCTCAGGGGAAAGATGGAGAATTTCCTCCTACTAAGATGCATAGGTTTGGATAGACAGTGGAGAGTTGCGATGAAATTCACTTGATGGCAGTGAGTTTTAGTTTACTATAACAGAAATACTTCAAGTGAGTGGATTTAACACACAGAAGTTTATCACAGTTCAGGAGGCTAGGAGGCTTAAAATCCAGATTCTGTGTGCTAGCCTTTTTCTCTCTGTAAAATCTACAGGAAGGCTCTTATTTCCTGAATAGGCCTCTCATTCCTTAGTGATCTCCGTGCGGTTTGACCTTACCCTCATTCAAATGACTTCTCTGGAGCACAAAAGATGTTCCTCACTCCAGAGTCCTTTTTTCCTGGTGATGGTAGATCCCTCTTTGTCTACTTCCTTCTCACTCCTTTTATATTTTGTAACATAAAAGGAAAACCCTCAGTGACATGGATTGACTAGTGACTGCAACAGTGGACATGAGGATGGCACAGGTATGGCAAGCTTTTAATTTGTTCTTCGTAGGATTTCTGTGAATCATAGTTGACTTGGCAGCTACCTAACAACAAATTAATACTTTTCCAACTGATTGGCTTATCCCATCAGATCAAATCATTACATAACTACAGTATTACATCAATACATAACTGCTAAACCACTAAGGATCATAGCCTAGCCAAGTTGGCACATATTTTGTAGGGATATATTTCTATCCATAACAGATGGCATAGGCCGATAATGTATATAGCAATTATAATTTTAAAAATAAGAATTATTGTGGAGTACTAGAGGAAATAGATTATTTGTGAGCGTATTTCTTGCCTTTAAAGAGCATGACCTTAAAATCTAAATGTCCCATTTTGTCTCTGACAGAGAATTGCTTAGCATTTTTTTGGAATTTAGGATTGTTGTTGTTGTTATGTGCCGTCGTTTGCGACTCATAGCGACCCTATGTACAACAGCCCTAAACCGTGCTCTATCCTGTACCAATCTCATTGCCCCTGATACAGCCATCCCGAGTACCCCAGTCACTGAATCAATCCACCTCATAGAGGGTCTTCCCCTCCTGCGCTGTCCCTCCACTTTACCCAGCATGATGTCCCTCTCCAAAGACCTGTCTCTCCTTACAACATGTCCAAAGTATGTCAGACGAAGCCCCAGAATCCTTGCCTCCAAGGAGCAGCCTGGTTTAATCCTCTCTACGATGAATCTGTTTGTTTTCTTGGCAGTCCATGGTACATTCAGTTTTCTTCTCCAGCACCACAGCTCAAAGGCGTCAATTCTCCTTCTATCCTCCTTAGTCATTGTCCAACTCTCTGATGCATAACCACTGATTGCAAAAACCATGGCCTGTGTCAGGCAGACCTTAGTCTCCAGAGAGACACTGTTGCTCTTGAGTATTTTGGAGAGGTCTCTAACCGCAGACTTTCCCATAGCAATACGTTTTTTTATTTTCTGGCTACTGGTGCCAAGAGTGTTGACCGCGGAGCCGAGCAATCTGAAGCTGTGAACAATCTCAATCTCTTCGCCATCCATCCTGATGGCTACCGATTGGCCCAGTGGTGAGAATCTTTGTCTTCTTGACATTGAGCCTCAGTCCATATTGAAGGCTGCAGTCCTTGACCCTCTGCACTAAGTGCATGAGGTCCTTCTCAGTTTCAGGGAGCAAGGTTGTGTCATCTGCATAAAGCAGATTGTTGATAGATAGTCCACCAATCCTAATGCCACGCCTCTCCTCATAGAGCCCCGCCTCTCGGATAATCTGCTCTACATACATGTTGAAAAGGTATGGAGACAGGACACATCTCTGACATACACCCTTCCCAATTTTGAACCATGCAGTGTTGCCCTGCTCTGTTCTGACTACTGCCTCTTGGTCCAAGTATAGGTTTCGCATTAGCACGATTAAATGTTCTGGGATTCCCATTCTTCTCAGAGTCAGCCACAGTTTGTTATGATCCACGCAGTCAAATGCCTTTGCATAATCAATGAAACACAGATAGACATTCTTCTGGTATTCTCTGCTTTCAGCTAAGATCCATCTAACATCAGCAACAATATCCCTAGTACCACGACCCCTTCTAAACCCAGCCTGGACTTCTGGCATTTCTCTGCTGATGTACTGTTCCAGTCGTTTTTGGATAATCTTCAGTAGAATCTTGCTTGCATGTGAAATCAATGATATTGTTCTATAGTTTCCACACTCAGTTGGTTCACCCTTCTTTGGGATGGGAACAAATATTGACCTCTTCCAGTCAGTTAGCCAAGTGGTTCTCCAGATTTCTTGTCACAACTTGGTGAGCACATCCATGGCAGCATCTCTTAGCTGAAATGTGTCAATTCCGGGGGCCTTATTTTTTGCTATTTCCTTCAAAGCAGCTTGAACTTCTGCCTCAATCACTATAGGCTCTGGCTCAAATGGTATTTCATTAAATTCTTCTGTATCTGCCAGTTCCTTTCAGTACAATGACTCAGTATATTCCTTCCATCTTCTTTTGATACCTCCTGGATCATTTAACATTCTGCCTAAAGCATCCTTGATTGTAGCAACTCAAGGTTTGAATTTGCTCTTCAGTTCCTTGAGCTTAAGAAATGCTGAGCGAGTTTGGCCCTTTTGATTTTCTGACTCTAGCTCCTCGCACATTTCATTGTAGTATTTTGCTTTGTCATTCCGTGCTGCCTTTTGAAATCTTCTGTTCAGCTCTTTAGTGTCTTGGATTCTTCCTTGTGCTTTGGCTTCTCTACGTTCCAGTGCAATCTTCAGAGTTTCTTCTGACATCCATTTTGGTCTTTTCTTCCTCTTCTGTCTTTGTAATGACCATTTGCACTCTTCCTGGATGATACATTTAACGTCTTCCCACAACTCATCTGGTCTTCGCTCATTAGTGTTCAAGGCCTCAAACCTGTTCCTGAGATGATTCTGAAATTCAGGTGGTATGAAATTGAAGTCATATTTTGGCTCCTGTGGATTTGGTTTAATTTTCCTCAGCTTCAGCTTGAACTTGCATATGAGTAATTGGTGGTCTTTTCCACAGTCAGCCCCCGGCCTAGTTTTCACAGCTGATATTGAGCTTCTCCAGCGGTTTTTTCCACAGATGTAATCGATCTGATTCCTATGCATACCATCAGGTGAAATCCAATTGATCTTTCTATGTTGATCTTAGATTCTGCTACTTGGATGAATTGGTTGACGATGTTTTGTATTTTTCTCACTGAGTTTTTAGGGTTTTCTAAGCATGCTGTCATACCATCTGCACAGAGAGACAATCTTACCTCTTCTTCACCAATTTTTTTAAAATAATTTTTTTATTGTGACTTTACAGAAAACTTGGGTTTCCGTTCATTCATTGTTGCACATTTTCCTCCCTTCCCCCTCCAGTTCACATTTCTCTTTAAAAAAAATATTCATTTATTGCTGCATCATTTCCTCCCCCACCCCAGGCCACTTTGCTATACACTTCTTATTCTGGACTGTTGTCATGCAAATAATGCCTAGTGATATATTCCTTTTAAACAGTTCTTTTCTTCATCTGTTCCAATTCAGTGTTTATTATTTGTCCCCTCTTTTGTTAGTTTATCCCATCTCCCCCCATGTCAGTGGCATTGTACAGTATTTGTTCTTTTGTGACTGAGATATTTCACTCGATAAAATGTTCTACAGTGTCATCCATTTTTCATAATATTTTATAAGTTCATTGTTTTTCAGTGCTGCATAGCGTTCCATTGTGTGAATATACCACAGGTTCTTTATCCATTTGTTCGTTGATGGAGACTTGGGTTGCTTCCATCTCTTTGCTATTGTGAACAATGCAGCAATAAACATGGATGTACACTCTCTGCCCTTTTGGATAGCTCTTATTTCCTTCTCTTGCCTTATTACTATCACTAAGACTTTCAAGAAAATATTGAATAGGAGAGATGATAATGGGCATCCTTGCCTAGTTATTGTTTCAAAGGTAATATCTTTAATCGCTCCATTGAGAATGAAGTTAACTCTTGGTTTTGTGTACATGGTCTTCACTATGTTAAGGATATTCCTTTCTGTTCCTATTTTGTTGAGTGTTTTAATCAGGAAATGGTGTTGGATTTTGCCAGAGGCCTTTTCCTCATGAATTGACAAAATCATGTTATTTTTGTTCTTTGCTTTGTTAATGTGATTAATTACATTGACTGTTTTTCTTATTTTGAACCATCCTTGCATACCTGTTAGGAATCCCACTTGGTCATGATGAATTTTTTTTTTTTTAATGTATTGTTGGATTCTATTGGCGAGGATTTTACTCAGGATTTTTGCATCTATATTCATGAGAGATATTGGCCTACAGTTTTCTATTTTGATGGTTTCTTTACCAGACTTTAGTATTAAGGATATATTTGTTTCATAGAATGAGCCTGAGAGAATTCCATCTTTTTCTCTTTTGTGAAATACTTTATGTAGAATTGGTGATGCCTACTTCTAACTGTACTCTAACCACTTGGTGGGGGGGAGGGGGCAATAGTGGTGAAGCTGGAACTGGGGGTGCTGTCTCTGGCCATAGACTTCTGTGAGGCACAGAGTCCAGACCTTGGGAGGAGGGTATTCATTAGGAGGGTGTGCCACCCTGCCCACAGGGTGTGCCGTCTGGCCTGAGGGAGAACAATCCAGGTGGAGCCATTCAGCCCCTGGGGAGAGCCATCCAGCCCTTGGCGTATGCGGTCCACACCCCAGGGAGAGCTGGCCAGCCCCCAGGGAGAGCCGGCCAGCCCCCAGGGAGAGCCGTTTGCCCCCCCCTGGGTGTGTTTCACCCCACCCCACCCCGGGGAGAGCAGTTTGCAGCCCCCTTGCTGTTTGCAAGCAGTATGTCTCCTCCTTGCAGTTTGGTCCCTGGGGAGAGTCATTTGGTCCCTGGGATGTGCCATCCCTGGACCCCAGTGTGTGCCGCCCAGCCATTGGTGAGAGTCCTCAGGCCCCTGTGAAGAGCCTTCAGTTCGCTGGGGAAAACTGCCTAGGGTATACAAATAATTTTATCTAAGCCACTTTCCTCCACATGCTCCCCCAGTACATGTGTGAGTAACATCTCTAAAGCCCTCCTCTTTGTAACTCACAAGTTTGTTCCCTCTAGGTTTGATCTCTTTCCTACAGGTAACTTTAACACAGAGTTTTGCTCCAGACCTGAACCCTGAACCCAGTTCCAGAAACAAAAGAGAAATATAACTGCCAGCTAAGGAAGCAAAGGAGGATGGAGCCTCAGGGTTCAGACAGCCATCCCCACTGGATCCACCTTGGCACACACTTTGTAGTCCAGAGGGTAATAAATATCAGAAAAATATCTTCTAACTGAACAAGAAAGCATGCAGCTTCAACCCAGGAACACCAGGGAGTGGGATCCCTTTTCCCCTTCAAATTAATGCCCCTTTTCAGCATGAAGAAAGAAGAGAGCCTACACCTCGTTTCCAAATGTCTATGTGTTTCCTACTACCAAAGGGTCCCTTTAGAGTAGTGAGAGAAGATCTTCACCCTAAAACCTACAGCGTCCCTTTTCAGCAGGAAGTAGCTAAGAGAATACGGAGAATACGCCATCCCCTTTTCCTTATGAACCAGGGTGAAGTCTCTCTCAGGGAGGAGAGATAGGGAATGGCAAAGGACACACTGACAAAGGAGATTAATCAGAACTGGCTTCGACAAGCACTGTGGCAATTGGACAATTAAAACAGACATTTGGGGGGGGCGGGGAGAAGAACGAACTGGGGAGGAGGGTAGAGAAAACAGTGCAACAATGAATGAATGAAAACCCAAAATCTCTGTAAATGTTCACTAAAACTAATAAAATTTAATAATAATTTAAAAAAAAAGATTGACTTTGTTGCTTCTCAGTACTCTGGTGAGGTTTCTGGTAGCAGATTTACCTAATGCAATTTGTCTTTTTGTTTCCTGACAGCTGGTGCCAAGAGTGTTGATTGTGAAGCCGAGCAAGCTGTAACTGTTAACAACTTCAGTATTTTCTCCATCCATAATGGTGTTGCCATTTGGCCCAGTGGTGAGAATCTTTGTTGAGCTTCAATCCATATTGAAGACTACCGTCCTTGACCTTATTCAAGAAGGGATTCATATCCTCCTCAGTTTTAGCAAAGTTGTGTCATTTGCATAATGTTGGTTGTTGATGAGTCTTTGACTAAGCATGGTACCACATTCCTCCTCTTAAATACCAGTCTCCAGAATGATCTGTTCTATGTATAAATTGAAAAGGTATGGAGACAGGACACATCCCTGATGCACTCCTTTCTTGATTTTGAACCATGGATTATTTTCCTACTATGTTCTGAGAACTGCTTCCTGGTTCAAGTACAAGTTTCACATAAGCACAATCAAGTGTTCTGGATTTCTCTTCTTCTCAAGGTTAACCACAAGTTATTGTTATCAACACAGTCAAATGCCTTTGAACAGTCAATGAAACACAGATGTCCCTCTGGTTCTATTTGCTTTCTGCCAAGATTGATCTGACAGTGGCTGTAATGTTTCTAGTGCTATTACCTCTTCTAAACCTAGCTTGTATTTCTGGTAGTTCTCTGTCAATCTACTATTCCAATCATTTCTGGATAATCCTCAGCAGGAAATTGCTTGTGTGTAATATGAGTGATATTATATGATAATTTCCACACTCACTTGGGTCACTTTTTTTTAAATTGGAATAAGTATGGATCTCTTCCAGTAAGTTGACCACATAGTTGTCCTCCAGATTTCTTGGCACAATCTGCTGAGTATGTCCCAGGCAGCATCTGTTTGGTAAAATATGTCAATTGGCAGTCCATCAATTCCTGGGCTTTATTTTTTTTCATTTTCTATTGAGATTTTAACAAAAGTTTACAAAAAACTTGGATTTGCATTCATTCATTGTTGCACAGGCGCTTTATTTTTTTGCCAAGACCTTCAGAGCAATATGAACTTCTTCCTTCGTCACCATTGCCTCTTGATCATATGTTATTTCATAAAATTCTTTTATGTCAGCAAACTTTTAATCACAGTGACTCTGTGTAATCCTTCTGTCTTCTTTTAATTGTTCCTAATCATTCAATATTCTGCCCATAGCATGCTTAAGTATTGCAACTCGTGGTTTGACTTGTTCTTTAGTTCCTTCACCATAAGAAATGCTCAGTGAGGATTGCAATTACATGCATATTACTCCTCTTGATGGTGTCCCATATAATTCTTAGATTTTCTACTTTTTCCTTTATTTTTTTAATTCTGCTTTTTGTTTTAGCAGCCAGTGCTGAGAATTTTATCTTATATTTCGTTGTTTCTGTGTTCCATGTCTTCTATTCTGCTCTTATGTTTCTCAAATTTGTTAACTTCATCTGATACATTGCTCCTCATATTCTTGATCGTGTTAAGTTCTTTGAGTTTGTCTTCCCCTGTTTGAAAATATTCAGTCCTTGTTCTTTTGAATTCTTTGTCAGAAAGGTCCTTCAGACTTTCTTGCTTCAGGAAATCTACTCATTCTGTGGTTTGATCACTTTTTGTTTTTTTGTTACATCTTGCTTTTGTTTGTGTAAGGTATGAGGTAGTCTCTTTCTTTATTGTCATTGCTATGATAGAGTTTTTCTTGCCTGGTGCCTTAGCAGGAACCTTGGTCTGATGACCTTGGCTCCAGAGTTCACTGCTCTAGAGAAGGGAAGGGCAGCTTACCCTGTCTGAATTTCTCTCTGATCCCTTGGCTCAAGGGAAGACTTATTTCAGTACACTTGTAGTGAAGGGAAGAACAACTAACCCTGCCTTTAGTTCTTCTCTGGTCTTGTGGCAAAATTAGTTGGAACTGTGAGGCCAGCTGCTTTTTCCCCTCTCTAGTCCTGCAGCTAATTTTTTTGGTGTGGAAGGTTTGTTGTTTCTTTGTTGCAGTCTTCTCTCCTGAAATATATTGTCCTCCTTGATCTGTGAAGTGGTGCAACACGATCCCCTGACTTTCTGCACCACTCTAAAGAAGGACTTTGTCTCTCACCTTCTGCTCCAGGACCATAAGATGGAGCTTTGAGTTAGAGTGCACAGCTGGTACAGCAGGAAAGTGTCCCAGATGAAAGCAAAGCCTTGCTTGGATCCTGAATGTTGGGCCATAGGTCCCAAAAGAGCATTCAGGAAGGAGGTGGCATCACCTCTAGAGATGGTCTGTTGATTAGAAGCCTTGTTGGCCAGCCAACTGTCGGCAGCTTGCCCAGGTTCCAAGTGGGTCCACTGCTCAAGTCAAGCTTCTTTAACTTAAGCCATGTTTGGACACTGTGCAAAGTCAATCAGGTACTATCAAATCATTTAAATTTCTCTCAAAGCCTTGCTTGTTTTCTCTCATGTCAGATTAGGAGCTGGTATCATACTTACCTTATAGCTTTATTGCCAGCACTGTGCCTAGCATGTAAAATATGTTCAGAAATTTTGCTAAATGTTTATTAATAGAAAGAGACCATTCGATGAGGAAAGAATATATGAACTACAAAGCAGGGGCCAAAAGAGGGCTTGTGGTACTTAAAGTTGTGAATGAAACCCTATAGTCTGCTCATAAAAATCAAGTAGCCAAACAGTCAATCTAAATTGATATTCTGGGTGCCTCCATTATAAACTGTAGGAGAAATGTAAACACTTGGCAGCTTTTACTCTTTAGATAGTTGTATTGAGAGAACTGAAAGTGCCTTAGTGTATTTATAGGTCCCCATGGCTTTCTAACTAGAGTTTTCTTCCTTTACTTCTCAGGTTAGGCTCCAGAAAAAATATTAAGAAATAAGAACCTAGAAGGAACCTAGAGCAATTTCATAGAAGAAAGGAAAAGTCAAAGTGAGGCTAGGATGATATAAAATATTTTATTACTCAGATTTTAATATTTATTGTAGTTTGTTGTTGTTGTTGTTGTTGCATTTGACACATCAGTGTCACAATGTTCAGCCTCGCAACAACCACAAGTGACCACTGTACGGCAACTTGTACACCAGGGCTATATCTGAACAAAAACAATGAAAGACAGGCTCGAAGGCCACGGATTGAAAGTCACCCACCTTTTGCTTGGTAGCACACTGTACACTGGGCCAGCTGATTTCTCTCTCTATGTTGATGTTATTGTTGTTAAGTGCCGTCGAGTCACAGGAAACTCATAGCGACCCTATGAGGGAGAGTCCTCGACGCTTGGGTGCCTTTCATCCTCTCTCCAAGTTTATAGGGTTTCCGGAGGCAAGCTATTACAGAAGTGGATGCTATTCCTCCTAGGCAGGGCTTGACCTTTCAGTGTCTTACCAGCCCGGCATGCCCAAATGCTGGCAAACTCCTTGCCCCAGACCCCCAGTTCATCTGGCACGTGTGCTCTGCCAACCCCCTCATGGGCCTAAAAAACCACCACAAGTGCTTGGAGCCCTCAAACCTACCGCACCTCAAGAATTATTATGGTTTAAGACTAAGAAAAACTCCCAAGGAGAAAACTCAGAATTTAGGATTAGGTGAAATGTTTCTATTTAATAAAAAAAATTCTAGAAGTAAACAGTTTATAACTTCTTAAATAAGAAATAAAACCAACTGATTGTTATGGGCTCTGAGGTCAGCTATGACTCATAGCAAACCTTGCCCTATCCTGTGTCATCTTCACATTCTTAAACCCGTTGTTATAATCACTGTGTCAGTCTTTCTTATTGAAAGTCTTCCTTTCTCTCTCTTTCTCTGACCACCTACCTTTCTCAGATTGATGTCTTTTTAAAAGACTGAGTATTCCTCATATGTTTTGAAATATGAGATGGAGTTTCACCATCCATTTCAGAGAAGCAATGAATACAGATGACAGAATTGTAGTGTTGGAGTAGAGTATTGACTATCCCATGGACTGCCAAAAGAACAAACAAATCTGACGTGGAAGAAGTCTAACTTAGGGTGTTTCTTAAATGGTGAAATTTAGTCTCACATACTTTCGACCATTGGACCATTAGAGGTCTCTAAGGAGCGTCCTCATTGCATTTCCCATAAGACAGACTTTTTTATTTTATAGTCCATGAGATATTCAGAATTCTTAACCAATACTACATTTCAAAGACAGCAGTTCTCCAGTCATCCTTATTTATTGTCCAACTTTCAGATGTATAGATTGTTGTTGTTGTTATGTGCCATCAAGTCAGCTACGACTCATAGCTACCATATGCACATTACCTTAGAACTCTGCACTATCCTGAGCCAATGTCACTGTCTCTGACACACCTACCCTCATTACCCCACTTATTGTGTCAATCCATCTCATCTGCGTTTTCCTCTGCTGTGATGTCTCTCCACCCTTCTGAGCATGATGTTCTTCTCCAAGGACTGCTCCCTCCTAACTACATGTCCAAAGTATGTGAGACAGAGCCTCAAAATCCTTGCCTCCAAGGAGCAGCTTGGTTTCACCCTTTACAGGACAAACCTATTAGTTCTGTCAGTTCATAGTATGTTCAACATTCTTCTTCAGCAGCACAGTTCAGAGCAGTTGAAAGTATCATGACTTGGAATATATGTACTTTATCTTAAACTGATATCCTTGCTCTTTAGCACTTTAGAGAGTTCCTTTATAGGAGATTTTTCAAATGCAGCATGTCTTTTTTTTTTTT
>NW_006400218.1:620875-621427 GCF_000299155.1 Elephantulus edwardii | reverse complement strand
ATTTCATGTCTAATGCCCATTTTGTAATTGTAATCAGTCTTTTTCTTCTGGAGGCTCTGTAGAATTCTGTAAACTTTTATTATGAGTCCCTTGTCTGAGATGGTATTGCCAAGTGTTTGTTCCCACTCAATAAGTTTCCTTTTCATTCTGTTGGAAAAAGGTTTTGATGCACACAGGGATCTTTAGATGGTCCCATTCATCAATTTTATCCTCTTCAGATTGTGCATTTCTACCTGTATTTGGCAGTCCTTTTATACCGTAGACTAGCCCTTTAAGCTTGATCCCATTTTGTCTCTTATGAGTTTTATGTGTTTGAGCTTTATTTGGAGGTTTCTGACCCACCTTGAGTTGATTTTTGTGTATGGTGTGAGATATGGATCCTGTTTCAGCTTTCTGCAAGTAGCAGTCCAGTTTTGCCAGCACCATTTGTTGAAGAGGTTATCATTTCCCCATTTGACTGGTTTTATTTTCTTGTCAAATATCAGCTGACCATAGATAGGTGGGTCAATTTCTGGTTCTCAATTCCACTGATCTATGTGCCTGTCATTGTAC
>NW_006400218.1:613972-615248 GCF_000299155.1 Elephantulus edwardii | reverse complement strand
ATATTAAGTCACTCCTCTTTTAAATTCTGTGTCAGAAAATTCCATGAGACTTTCTGGCTTCAGTGTATCCACTGATACTGTGTCGCCCTTTGTGAGTGGCATTTTGCTTTGCTCTTGTGTATTTTGTGTTATAGTTTGTTTTCTTTGAGACATTGATATGTTCTTGATCTGAAGAGAGTGCTTTTGAGATCATTTGGGAAGCTACTGATTTTGTGCGTTTCTCTGGACTTCTGACTTCAGAGAAATGTCAGTTCCGAGCCTGCTAGGGCAATTTCTTGTTTTTAAGACAGGTCATGGTGCTCCCGATTAAAGGCACGTTGATTGCCCAGACGTGTCGGCCCTGGTGTGGAGCCAAGTGGGGTGAGGCAGGCAAAGGGTTGGGGTGATCGCAAGGGCAGGTCAAACACTTGGGGGACCTTGTTCAAACTTCTGCTGTCTCAGTGTGCTCACAATTGGGGTCCTTACTCAAGTTCCTGCTGTCTGTTTCCTACACAATGATTTTGTCAGTGTTCCCTGCCTGGTGGCACTTATGCAAGAGTCCTCACACAACAGCCCCTTCTCCAGCAGAGTCCTGTATCTGAAAGGATCCGAAAAGTCAAGGTCAAATTCCCACCGACCCACTAGCCTCTGGCTGATCTGCTGAGTCCACAGGAGCCAGTTGGCTGGCTCATTTTGGGTAATTGATGTAGCCCAAGAGTGCGGGGCCAAATTCCCCACCAGTGGGCACGCCGTTAGGTGCTCTCCCAGGTAATCAGCAATGCCCCAGTAAACCCAGCTTGGATCCTACCAGCCTTTCTCCTGCCAGGTTAGTTCCACAGCAGCTCGGCTGACAACTCCGTGTGATGGCTGGATCCGTGGTGGTGCCCTGAGGTCACAGGGCTGTGGCAGGAGCTGAGGTGTGTGGTTGTGGGACTGCAAGAGGGGGCAGGGGAAGGGGGAAGCAAGGGACTAGGTTGGCAAAGGAGCACAGGGCTTGGAAACTACCACCAAGTGGTAGGGGGCGGGGCTTGGGTGCTGCTGGGGGTTTATGCAGTAGCTCTCTGTGTAGTGGGGGTGTGGGGGTCACGCAGGCACAGGCTGCAGTGGGGTCACACAGTGGCGGGTAGTCATAGCTCCTCTGGGGTCACAAGGTGTTCCCTCCTTTGGACTTCTGCGGTGGCTGTCAGACTTGCACTCTTCCTGGGTGTCTTCGCAGGCGCAAGCATTGTGGCTGGTGCAGGCCTCTTTGGCGCCTTTGAGCTGTGGTGCTGGAGAAGAGTATTGAATATACCATAGA
>NW_006400218.1:610870-611837 GCF_000299155.1 Elephantulus edwardii | reverse complement strand
AGCAATTTGAATGTGGACTATATATCGACAATATTATTATATCAGCATGAAACTTTCTGTATTTGATAATTACAATGTAATCTTGAGGATGTTTGGATGGGTTAGTGGTAAGAAATTATGCTGCAAGCACAAAAGAACAGAAGATTGAAACAACCAGCAGCTCCACAGGAGAAAGGACTTACTGCTTCTGAATATCCACTGGAGGTTCAGCTAGGAGTCATTTCTGACTTAATGGTATATAACAACAATATGGTTTTGTAAAAATATACTCCTTATTTTATGGTCCACATTCTGAAACATTTCTGTATGAAAGATCTTAATCTCTCCAATTTAAATTGCTGATTTACAATAATTTGTAAAAAATAAATTTACCCATGCTGTTGTTGTTGATTGCCATTGAGTCAAGCATGACTCATAGTGACCCTATGAATGAAAAACCTTTCTATACCTATCATCGGCGTGCGCAGGTGTTGTGGCAGTTTTTGCATGTGAAGGACTACTCTGCCTCCAGGAGCCAGGCAAGCCAGGCTTGGCCTAGGGTTTAAGGCAGCAGGGGGCTTCAAGCCCAAAAGGGGAAGAGGGGAGAGAAGGCGAACATGTTCTCCCAGGTTTCCTCTGCCCAGGGCTGCTATGACCTGGTTGCCAGAGAAAGCATGGTGCTGTGTGGGCAGGTGTTGTAGCAATTTTTGCACGTGAAGGACTACTCTTCCTCCAGGAGCCAGGCAAGCCAGGCTTGGCTTAGGGTTTAAGGCAGCAGTGGGCTTCAAGGCCAAAAGGGTCCTCAGGCATGCAGCCCTTGGGCCAGTCTTTCATTGTTTTTGTTCAGACATTCCTCTAGGTCTTATAGCCCTGGTGTACAAGTTGCCATTCTGCAGTCACTTGTGGTTGCTATGAGGCTGAACACTGACACTGATGTGTCTAATGTGTTAATGGTTGGCTACCCAATGCAGACAGAGAGTGGGGTGGA
>NW_006400218.1:605457-608420 GCF_000299155.1 Elephantulus edwardii | reverse complement strand
TTTTGGTCTTTTCTTCTTCTTCTTCCTTCTTTGTAATGCCTTTATGCATTATTCATGAATGATATTCTTATTATCTTCCCACAGCTTATCTACTCTTCATTCATTAGTATTCCAGGCCTCAAACCTCCTGAGTAGGTTTTTAAATTCATGCGGGATAGACTCAAGGTAAAATTTTGATTCCTGTGGGTATAATTTAATCTTCTTTAGCTTTAATTTGAGCTTACATATGAGCAGTTGATGGTCTGTTCCACAATCAGCATCTGGCCTAGTTTTCACTGCTGATATTGAACTTCTCAAACAGTTCCTTCCACAGATATAATCTATCTGATTCTTGTACATCCCATCAGGTAAAATCCATGTGTATAGCCTGTGTTTATGTTTCTTATAAAAGGTATTTGCTATGAATAAATAATTGTACAGAATTCTATCATCATTTCTCCAGCCTCATTTCTGTCATCAAGTTCATATTTTCTGACTACTAATCCTTCTTCCTGGTTCCCAACTTTTGCATTCCCGTCACCCATCATTATCAATGCATCTTGGTTATATGTTTGTTCTATTTCTGACTGCAGCAGTTGATAGAAATTATCTATTCCCTCCTGTTTGGTGATAGTTGAGGGCGTATGAGTTTGAATGATAGTGATAGTAATAGATCTTCCTTGTATGCATATGAATATTATCCTGTCACTCACAATATTGTATTTCAAATGGATACATTTATATATTATTTAGGAAAATCAGAGATGTTGCAAAAATGTTTATTAGTTACAAAAAATAAAGAAACACTGCTTATGAGACTACTGAAAATTTGACTAAAAATATTCATTTTAGGAATTCGTAAATACACAGAACCCTGGTGGTGAGGTAATACTGTTAAACCAGAGGTTTATAAAAGTGTGTCTGGTGGTTTCAGTGCACCAGCAGCTCCACAATAAAAAGATGGGCAGTCTCCTTTTGTTAAGATTTACAGCCTTGGAAGCCTGATGTAGGATCACTATGAATGAATTGGAATTGACTTGAAAACAATGACATTGAGTTAAAGAATTACAAATATAATGATGTAATATCTGAGATTTGCTTCAAAAAAGAAGTGAGAGTCAGTGGAGAGATAGATGAAATACATTTCAGGTTTATAAATTCTTGAAGTTCAGTGATGGATTCATAGGAGTTACTGGTTTTCTTTTATATATTTTGGTATATGCTTAAACATTTTGGTAAGAAAACATTGGAGAATTGTACTACATATCCCATGGGTTACCAAAAATCCCCAACAATTCTTTCTTGAAGGAAGTTCAACCAAGATACTCCATAGTGAAAAGAATGGTGAAACTTCATCTCAACACTTTGTCAGGAGAGACCAGTCCTTGGAAAAAAAGACATCATGCTGGGAAAAAGTGGAGGGTCTGAGAAACAGAGGCCGACTCTCAATACGATGAATTGACAGTGACTGTAACAATGGACTGGAGCATATCAGAGATAGTGATGATAGTTTCAGGCTAGGACATGGTTAAGTCCTGTTGTTTATAGCTTTACTATGAGTCCTAGTCAACTAGACAGCACCTAATAACAACGTGAAAAGAAGACAAGCAGTAAAGATTCTAGATAGTGATAATAGTATTGTTTCTCCACTCTCATAAATAACTAAATGAAATAACACTACAATTAAAGGAAGAGGTTTCAGAAAATTGACATTTTTGACCGACTCTACTATCATACTTTGCAGAAGGTAATATGGATTGGTAGATATGTCAAATTCTTTTAGCAACAGTTCTTAAATGCCACTTTTTAAATTGGTGTCTTAGTTTATACTTAATTTGCCTAATAGTAATCCAGCATTGAATTTAGCAGGGAAGATTTTGAAAAACTACAAAATTTAATGAGTAGACAATCTGATTATTAAATTTCATTATATTAAAGAGAAACTACCAGTACTATCTCACATTGATCAGTAAATCTATGTTGGCTGTTGCTAAAAACCCGATTACTTCTATATTTTTTAAGTGGCTTAATGACTAAGAACTTTCTAGAACAGAGGGTTTCTTATCATGATCCCCCCCCAAGCCATACATAAAAATGTTTTTCTGCCAGACAGTTGGCAGAAACAATTCATATAAAATCTCAAATCTGAGATATAAAAATTTCATTTCACATTTATAAAATTTTTCAAATTTCCTTAAAAAAACCTCCCAAAACACAGATTTACATAAAAATGAAATTAATTCTGCAAGACTACAAGTCATGTGGCCCATAGAACAGCACACAAAAACAGAAAAATATTTTGTGTTGCATTATGGAATTATGAGGGATTAAAACTGGAAGGGTACTTTGAGAAGAAGCAGCAGCAGCAGCATTATCATCACCACAATTCTGTCAAATCCAAGTCTTGACCCTCCAGTGGGTTTTAAGAGTCTATAAATTGCTTAGTAGAAGATTCTCCACCTTTCTCCTTTGGGGAAGCTTGTGGATTCAAACTGCCTTTGGGTTGGCAGTGCATTTCCTTACCCATTAGGCCACCAAAGCTCCTCAAGGAAGAAGACTTTAATGTTGCTATGTGCCATCGATTCTAGCCACCCTATGTACAACAGCCCTAAACTCTGCTCTGTCCTGTGCCAATAGCACTGTCTCTGACATTCCCATCCTGATTACCCCAGTCACTGAATCAATCACCTCCTAGAGGGCCTTCCCCTCCTGCACTGTCCCTCCAGCCTACCCAGCATGATGTCCCTCTCCAAGGACCTGTCCCTCCTTACAACATGTCCAGAGTATGTCAGACAAAGCCTCAGAATCCTTGCCTCTAAGGAGCCACCCAGTTTAACCCTTTCCAGGATGAATCTGTTTGTTTTCCTAGCAGTCCATAGTACATTCAGTACTCTTCTTCAGCACCACAGCTCAAAGGCATCAATTCTCCTTCTATCCTCCTTAGTCATTGTCCAACTCTCTGATGCATAACAAGTGATAGCAAA
>NW_006400218.1:601887-604017 GCF_000299155.1 Elephantulus edwardii | reverse complement strand
AGGGCTTTGATAGTGATTAAATAATGTGAGACACAAAGCAGTGAAGAGACAAGTCTTTTGTTCATTCATTGCTTAAGAGATGATTTACACTCACATTTACATAACTAGTTTTACACTTAATAACTTTTATAGATTCTCATTCAATAATTAAAATACAGGAACAGTTAACATGAGAAAATTTAAATAGGGTTTTGAATATCAACAGCTACATAAACACATATTTAACCATCAAATAGTATGATAAATTCTGACAATACAAATAATATTTATATATTATTCAAGCAACAATAAATGTTCTATAAATCTTACCCTAAGTTATTGTTAATCATGAACATAGAAGTAATTGGTAAGAATAGAGAGACAGTATATTAACTACTTTATTTTTCTTCTGAAAGAGGAAATTTCACAAGCATTTTAATTTAGATCCTCATCCATTTTCCCCCAATGAAATTCGTCTTTTGGTTTCCTGGCTGCTGGTATAAAGAATGTTGATTGTGGAGCCAAGCAAACTAAAACTGTTAACAATCTCAACCTCTTCACTGTCTATCATGATTCTACTATCAGCCCAGTGGTGAGAATCTTTATTTCCTTGATGTTGAGATGTAATCCATATTGAAGACTGTAGTCTTTCCATTTGAATAGGCAGTAATTGTAAAAACATGGGACACACCATTCAAAATATTTTTTAGTTGTAATAAAACTTGTTTCTAATTATTCTATTCTTCTTTTAAAATTCCTATAGGAAACTCTTATTTTAGACACAGTAGTTTCTATTTTTTCCTCTTTTTCTTTTTATTCCACAGTTATGTTAGTTGAATCCATGTATAACTAAAATATAATGGAATGTTTATCAGCATAATGAAAATACCCCTAGCATTCTCAACTGAATTATTAGGTATTCTCAGCTATGACTATAATCATTTGAGCTTATTTTCTTGCACTGTCTGACACAATGGATTCTTTACATTTATAATAAAGTGTGTTAGTCACGTAAATCATTGGTATTACTTTGGTAAATCAAATAAGAATTTAAGTTTGAGCATAAATACAACTTTTAGAGCTGTTTGGATTTTAAAGTTGATGAAAGAAGAAATTCTCCTTTTGCAGCCTAAAAACATAAAGCTTAAAAAAAAGCCTTAGGGGTGCAAAGGTTAAGATTGAGTCCCTGTGGCTTCTGGTAGAATCCCCAGGGAGACAAGTCCCACTTATCCACAGCAGTAACTACTGAATAACACACTCTTTAACTGACTTTCCCTCATTTCTTGTATTTCCATCTCCCCAAAATAAACTCTCTGCACAAGGACTTTTTTTTCCCCAGATTTTTGTTTGGCGAAACTTATATTAAAATATATGCCGTCACTATTTAAGATGTCAAAATATCACTCCTCTAAATAGTTTGACTTGTAGAATTAAGCAAAATCAATCTTAAAGGAAAGATACTTTCTAAACCAAAGATAGTTCCTCTTCACCAAATAATACAAGTAATTTTTATTTGAATTTGAGAAAGAATAACTTTTTATATTTACGATGTAATTTAAATTTTATATTTACAATGTAATGATATATGTCTCAATTTCAGATATTTGTCTTTATCCATATTTCTTTTTAAAACTTTATTGTTATTTGAGTGAAAGTTTACAGAAACTGATTTCTAGTCAAAATTTCATTCACATTTTTTAGAACAGTAAATAAAATCTAAATGATGTTAATAGCACTCTTTCTCCTTACTCTGTTTTTCTCATTTTCATCTATCCTTCTTTCTCATGCCATTCTGCCTTCTGAGCTTTGTTTCTGACATATGCATTTTAATCTTGTATGGTTGATTATTCTAAGGTGTTCTTGATCACCTCCTTATAGAGTTGTCTGTATTTTGTTTGGGTAAAAGTTGCATTCCAAGGGTGATTTTCGTTCCAGGATAGAAGAGTTACTAAGGGCCATAGTTTCAAGGGTTCCACCAGTCTCTTTTAAGCCAGTTGTTGTTGTGTGCCATCAAGTCACCTGCAACTCACAGTGACTGCATGTATAATTGCTCCGAACTCTGCCTTGTCCTGAGCCAGTCTCACTAATTCCAACACACCAACCCCTACTGCCCCAGTCACTGTATCAATCCATCTCATCCGGGGTCTTCAT
>NW_006400218.1:598989-601207 GCF_000299155.1 Elephantulus edwardii | reverse complement strand
TTTCTTCCTTCCTTCCTTCCTTCCTTCCTTCCTTCCTTCCTCCCTTCCTCCCTTCCTTCCCTCCCTCTCTCCCTTTCTTTCTTTCCTTTCTTTCTCTACCCTACCGTAGCACAACCTTGCATTAACCGAAGTAATTACAGCTCCAGAGACCCTATTTCCAAATGAGGTCACATTCACTAGTATATGGATTAAGACTTTAGTGTATCTTTTACAGGGATACAAGTCAATCTGTAACATTGCACAAACTTGGATTCCATTGTGTCAATCACTCTAAATAAAACATCTTAGAATATCTTGCTCACTTTTTTCACCTAGCTGTGATCACAGGTCAAGTCACTGTATGTAAAAGCCCCGTATAACTTGAGAAGTGGATTTCAGCTAATAGTTTGTGAGGTTTTGTGGACTTGGTTCCCTTCAAATGAGCTGACCTGTAGAACTGAGATCTAGGAACAAGATCAGAACAATAAAGGGCAAGTCACTGGAAATAGATAGAGCTTCAGGATCTAGAAGAGCCCAGTCCTGTAAGAGTAATGGCCAAGTGTCCTGGAGACAAGAGTTGCAGGCATGTGCCAGGTGGGTGATTGAAGGGGGACAAGAGACTCAGAAATGTAAGCAGGTGAGCAGGCATCTCAGTCAGGGAAGGCTGCCTTTGGGCAGCAGTGGCCCAGCCACATAATTATACTCAGCACTGGTGATGGTGGTCCTTGGAGAGAGGTGAAAGAGAAAGGGAGAACCCTTAGTTCTGGAAGAACAAGGGCTCTGAGATAATTTCTAACCTTTTCCCAGCCAAGATACATTACTGGCTCTCCATAAAAGGAACTTTAATTCTGTCACTGCAGTTAGCATCTATGGCCTCACCTCACTTTTTTAAAAAGAATAATTTTAATGAAAGTTTATAGAGACTTGGGGTTTCCATTCATTTATTGTTATAGTTTTCTCCCTGCTCACTTCCCAATTCACTCTTCTCCTTGAAAAGTAAAAGAAAAACTCTTTCATTATTATGCAATCCCTCCCCTCAAGTTCACTACACTGTGCATCCTTCATTCTGGACTCCTGTCATGACAATAATCCCCAATCATATATCCCTTTTAAACAGTTCTTTCCCTCATCTGTTCCAATGCAGTATACATCATTAATCCCCTTCTTCTCTGTCTTCCCTCAACCCTGATGTCAGTCCCATTTTACAACAGTGGTCTTATGCAATATTTGTCCTTTTGAGACTGAGATATTTCACTCAGCATAATGTCTTCCAGGGTTACCCATTTTGTATAATATTTCATGAGTTCCTTCTTTTTCAATGCTGCATAGTATTCCATTGTATTAATATACCAGAGTTTCTCTATCCATTTGTTTGTTGATGGGCACTTGGGTTGTTTCCAGCTCTTCGCTATTGTGAAGAAAACCGCAGTAAACACGGGTGTGCATATATCTGCGTGAGCGGCAGTTCTGGTTTCTTTAGTGTAAATTCCCAGTAGTGGAATTGCTGGGTCAAAATGGTATTTTTATTTGCAACTTTTTGAGAAAGCACCATACTGCCTTCCATAGTGGTTGCACCATCTTATACTCCCACCAACAGTGAATTAAGGGTTCCAGTTTCTCCACAACCTCTCCAGCATTTGATGTTTGCTGTTATGTTAAATTTTGCTGTTGTTACTGGAGTGAGATGGTATCTCATAGTTGTTTTGATTTACATGTCTTTTAGAACTAAGGATTTTGAACATTTCTTCATGTACTTGTTTGCCATCTGAATATCTTCTTTGGTGAAGTGTCTGTTCATATCCTGTGCCCATTTTTCAATTAGGTTGTTTACCTTTATCTTGTTGTGGTGAAACCTTGTATTTTTTAAAAAATGATTTTACATTTTGCTCTCTCTCCATTTTTCTCCTGCTCTATCAGAGACTTTCTATCCTTTTCAAAGCAGTCAGCAGTAGTAGGCACCATCTCATTTTCATCTCAGTGTTGCTGAGACTGAAATTTGCATGATTCATAAATCCTTTTATTTTCTTCTCTCTTCTTTGCTCTGGACAGGAATAAACTAATAGTTGTATCTTAGATAGCCATTTGTAAGCTTTTAAGACCCCAGTTGGTTTTAAGACCCTAAAATAGAATGTAAAATATTGTCCTCATGGAATGTGCTATTCCTGTTGTATCCCCCGTGACCATGATCCTGAGCTTCTAGGATTAGCAATTTTTTTCCTGTGAAAGAATTAAAGTAAAA
>NW_006400218.1:596856-598664 GCF_000299155.1 Elephantulus edwardii | reverse complement strand
AAATGGCTAGAACAGCACATAGACAGTGAACTGCCAGAAGTTCAAGCTGGATTTAGAAGAAGCTGTGGCTGATGTGGGATAGATCCTGGCTAAAAGCAAAGAATACCAGAAGAATGTCCATTTATGTTTTATTGACTGTGTAAAGACATTTGATTGTGTAGATCTTAAAAAATTATGGCTAACATTTAGAAGAATGGGAATCCCAGAACACTTGATTGTGCTTGTGAGAAAACTATACCTAGACCAAGAGGTTATTGTGTAAACAGAGCAATGGAGCACTGCATGGTTTAAAATTGGGAAAGGTATACTTGAGTGTTGTATCCTTTCTACTTACCTATTTCATCTGTATGCTAAGGAAATTATTTGATAAGCTGGACTCTGTGAAGAAGAAGGTGGCATCAGGATTGGAAAGAGCCTCATTGATACCTTTGTTATGCAGATGGCACAACCTTGCTTACTAAAAGTAAGGAGAACTTGAAGGACTTGCTCAGAAGTTTAAACACACTGCATTCTTCAATATGGATTGCATCTCAACATCAAGAAAACAAAAATTCTCATCAGTGGACCATAGGAAGCATCATAATAGAGAAAAGATTGTGACTTTCAATGACCTCATCTTATTTGTATCCATCATCAATACACTGATATCTGCAGTCAGGAAACGTACTGTACTTGTACAGTTTGTAGTCAGTGATCTCTCCAAATTATTGAGGAATAATGATTTCAGTTTTAGGACTAAAGTGCAGCTGATCCAGGCCATGGCATTTTCAGTCACTTGTGCATCTGAAAGATAGACAGTGAATAAGGATGATAGAGGAATTCATGCTTCTCAATTGTGGTGTTGGAGAAAAGTGCTGAATAACCCATTTACTATCAAAAGAAAAAACAGATATGTCTTGAAGAAGGTACAGCCAGAGTGCTCCTTGGAGGCATAGACCAAGTCTCATCTCGTATATTTTGGCCATATTGGTAGGAGAGGTTATTTCTTGGCAAGGGATATTATGCTTGTGAAGGTGCAGGGATGACAAAGGAGAGAATGACTCTCAACCAGGTGGATTCACACAGTGACTGTAGCAATTGGGTGTTTCAGAGGTTGTGAAGATGATACAGGATAGAGCTTGGAAGTACCAGAGATTGTGCAGTTGGCATAGAATAGAATGAGTTTCATAGGGTTTCTAGGAGCTGTACTCAACTCAATTACACCTAACAACAACAACATGTGTATGTAACACCAAAATATCCCCTGAATTAATTTCAAATTTTCATGTCATTGGTTTGTGGTTGCAATAATAACCTAATCACACTAATTAGACATTTTCTCATGGAAGATTAACCTAAAATGGAATTAAACAATGAAGATGTTTATTATCTTACATAGCCAAATGTGTGAAGGTGGGATCCTTCCAGGAGTGCTTAACTCAGTCATTTTGTGATATCATATTTCTGAATTTGTGATATCATATTTCTGGCATTTGTTCTTCAATGGAGGCAAGATGACTGTTGTAGTTAGCAACCCAGTTTCATATATGCAAGCATGTATGTAACATACACCATACATATATATAATACATATATATAATGTTGTTCTTATGTGCCATTGAGTCACTTGCGACTCATAGCAACCCTATGTACAAGAGTCCTAAACGCCATTCTATGCTGTGCCAACCTCGCTGTCTTGAACACACTCATTCCCACCACTCCAATCTCAGACTTGATCCATCTCATCAAGGGTCTTCCTCTCATGAGCCATCGCTCCACTTTCCCAAACATGATGTCCCTCTCCAGGGACCAGTCCCTCCTTGCAACAT
>NW_006400218.1:581901-594591 GCF_000299155.1 Elephantulus edwardii | reverse complement strand
TCCTCCTCAGTTTCACTCTAAATTGGAAAATTATGTGGTCTTCTATGTTGAAAATGACAGATTGAAGAAAAGTGATACTACATTTTGTCAATAAGAACATTTTGAAGAGTTCTACTGAAATACAACACTGCCACTCCTGCCTCCAAGCCCATTTTATTCAGGAGATCCACAAAATGAGGCCCAAAGGCCACAAACCAAGAGCCTGAAAGCTTTTTTAAATATGAGGCCAAATCCAGTCAGCTCACACACTGTTGTGGGCAAGAGCCACACACCAGTCTCAACCCCAAACCAGAAAACACACCTTTGTAGAATCCAGCTGTTTTGCTCATCTTCCCGTCCTGGAAATAGCCCCAGACTGGTGGCCAAAAGCGTTTTTAAATACAAGACCAAATCCAGTCAGCTCACATCCTGTTGTGAGTAGTAGCCACACCCTAGTCTCAACCACAAACCAGAAAACACACCTTTGCAGAATCTGGCCTTTCCACTCATCTTCCCAACCTGGAGATTGTACTTTTAAAAGTTCTAGGTATATTCTCTTAATGCCCTAATTATTTCTCTCTTTGACTTTTTTTATTTCCTAAAATACTTATTTTTAATATCTGTAATGGTGAGTCTTGAACATACCATGGACTGCCAAGGAAACAAATAGGCCTGCCTTTGAGAGGGTGAAACCAAATTACTCCTTGGAGGCTAGGATTTTGAAGTTCCATCTCGCATGATTCCGGCACGTGGCCAGGAGAGACCAGTCCTTGGAGAAGGACATCATGATTAGAAGGATGGAGGGTCAGTGAGAGAGAGAAAGACTCAAGATGAGATGGATTGATACAGTGACTGGGGCAATGGGGGTTGGTGTGTTAGAATTAGTGATACTGACTCAGGACAGGGCAGGGTTCAGAGCTGCTGTACATAGGATGTCTATGGGCTGTAGGCGACTCAAAGGCACATAACAGCAACAATAATGGTTAAAGTTGGTTTGTTCACTTTATTTCTTCAAATAAATTTTTTCTTTAAAATATATCTATATTATGCAGCACTGAAAAACAATGAACTTGTAAAACATTACACCATGGGTGACCCTGGAAGACATTATCCTGAGTAAAATATCTCTGTCACCAAAGGAAAAATATGGCATAACATCACTGTTATAAAGCAGGACTGATATAGGGGGTTGGGCGAAGAGTAGGAAGAGTCTATAATGAACACTGTAGTGAAACAGATGAGGGAAAGAACCATTTACAAGGAATGAGTAGCACACAGTCTTCATCTCCTGCGCTGTCCCTCCACTTTCTGAGCATGATGTCATTCTCCAAGGACCAGTCCATCCAGGCCACATGCCCAAAGTATGTGAGACAGAGCTTCAAAATCCTTGCCTCTGAGGAAGAACTTGGTTTTACCCTCTCTAAAACAGACCTGTATGTTTTTTTGCTGGCCTTTGATGGTTGACAACTCTTCTCAAGCATCACAAGTCACAGGCATAGGTTTTTCTTCCATCATCCTTAGTCATTGTCCAGCTCTCTGATGAATACCAAGCAATTGTGAATGCTATGGCCTGGATCAGGTGCACCTTAGTCTCTAAACTGACATCGTTTCTTCTCAGTACTCTGTAGAGGTCCCTCACAGCAGATTTTCCCAATGCAATTCATCTTTTAATTTTTTCACTGTTGGTGCCAAGAGTGCTGACTGTCTAGCTGAGCAAGCTGAAGCTGTTAACAACCTCAGTCTCTTCTCCATCTGTCATGGTGCTTCCAGTTGACCCAGTGATGAGAATCTTCGTCTTCTTGGTTTGAGCTTCAATCCATATTGAAGACTACAGTCTATGACCTTCTGCAGCAATCACTTCAAGTCCTCCTCAGTTTCAGAAAGCAAGGTTGTATCATCTACATAATATAAGTTGTTGATGAGTCTTCCTCCAAACCTGATGTCCCATTCTTTCTCATAAAGCCTCGCCTCCTGAATGATATATTCTGCACATAGATTTAGATCGTATGGAGACAGGATGCATCCTGACACACTTCTTTCCTGATTTTCAACCATACAGTGTTTCCTTGCTCTATTCTGATATTTGCTTCCTAGTCTGAGTATAAGTTTTGCATGAGCACAATCCAGTCTTCTGAGATTCCTGTTCTCCACAAGGTTAACCACAATTTGTTGTGATCCACACAGTCAAATGCCTTTGCATAGTCAATGAAACATAGATAGACATTCGTCTGATATTCTTTGCTTTATGGCAAGATCCATCTGATATTGATGATAATTAATGTCTCTAGTGTCATAACCTCTTCTAAACTGAACTTGTATTTCTGGTAATCCTTTGTCAATGTACTGTTCCAGTCATTTCTGGATAATCTTCATCAGTATTTTGCTTGTGTGTGATATTAGTGATATTGTTCAATAATTTCCACATTCTGTCAAGTCACCTTTTGGGAATGGGAATAAATATGGATCTCTTCCAGAAATTTGACCAGGGAGTGATCCTCCATATAATTAGGCATTATATGTAAGCCAACTGTACAGAATAAGAGGTACATTGCGAAGAGGACTGAGGGAGAGAAAGTTAGGGAGGAAATTGTGAAACAATGAATAAATAATAAAATTAAAAATGTGAAATGGGAGGGAGAAGGGAAGAAAGGAGAGGAAAATGTACAATAATGAATTAATGAAAATCCAACTTATCTGTAATCTTTTGTGATAATAACAAAATAAACATTATTAAAAAGAATAAAATAGAAGTATAAGTGACTATTGTAGTATTTTTGCAGACGTTTTTCACTATTATTTTGAACTCATTATTTTTCTAATGTTCCAATATTATCAGAATTCTCAGTCCCTGAAAATTATTGTGGATTATTTTCCTTGATCCTACAATCTTTTCCTAGGAATTCCTTGGATCAGTCATCCTCTCATAACTCAATCTAGAAGTTGTGTATAGTTTAGAAGGCAGCAGTTTGAAAAGCTGGACTGATGAGCAGAGATTGAAAGCAGTTGATTGCTGTAATTAATTTATTTATCACCAAATATTTGGAATTCTCTACTTTTCCCATCCAGATTATTATTCCATGCTTAAAGGAAACCTCTTCTTCTTGTTGTTATGTGCCATAAAGTTATAGCAACCCTACTGACAGCAGCCCTGAATTGGTGTATATTTCGCTATGTATATTCTCAACAACAAGAAAATTATATCTTTTTTAAGAGACAGTAACAAATGTTAATGATTATATAGAGAAATCAGAACCCTCATAGACTGATGGTAGGAGTGTAAAATGGTGTAACAAGTTTGAAAAACCAGTACCGTCAGTACAGCCTGAGCTGCTTTCAGTACCAAGTTTTCCTGATCCTATGCTACTTCCAGAAATGTTTCGGTTTGGACCAATTGCTTTTCATTTGACGGTTTATTCCTCCCATAGTCTATTGATGTTTCCTAAGTCATTCAGTATTTTACTTATAGAGTTCCTAAGCATTGCAACTCAATGCTTGAATTTTTCCTCTTAGGGTTTTTTTTCCAGCTTGAGAAATGTTCAGCATGTATTTCTCTTTTGGTTTTCTAACTCCAATATTTGCAAATTTCCTTAATTACTTTGTCTTTTCAAGCAGAACATTGAAATATTCTGTTCAGCTTCTTTACCTAATGATGTTTTCCTGTTGCTTTATTTAGCTTTATCTACATTCTAAAGCAAATTTCAGAACTTGCAAATCCATAGAGGTAGAAAATATTTTCTAAAAACTGAAGTGACTGCTGATGGTAACTAAGGCTCTTTTCCAGGCTGTTGGAAACCTGGAAGGTCGCCAAAGCCACATTAATTTCTTACAGTCAATTAGCTAAAAATTTCTTAATGTTGCCTGGACTGCTTTCCTGCTGGAAGCACTAGCCACTGCCTGGAGG
Organism: Elephantulus edwardii; assembly: GCF_000299155.1. Taxonomy (NCBI): domain Eukaryota; kingdom Metazoa; phylum Chordata; class Mammalia; order Macroscelidea; family Macroscelididae; genus Elephantulus; species Elephantulus edwardii. Next base: position 590,711 of record NW_006400218.1, on the reverse strand, counting down.
CCCCCTGGTCTTTCCACCTAGAGGCCTGGAGGCTCCCTGACCCCACCACCTGGACCCCCAAACCTGCCACCGGGAGGACCCAGCCCTGGCATTTGGATGTTCTTTCTCGTCGCCTGGACACCCCAGCCCCACCACTTGGTGGATGACCTGCTGCCACCCCTCTGAACTATCAGGAACACCAGCATTACAAATGAAGTGATTTCCTCCCCGCTCCCAGAGCTTGGCACCTGCCTAGCTGCAGCAGTTGCCTGACAAAGAAGGCTGCTAATTCACAGACCATATCTTTCCCCAACTGAAGCAGTTCTTCTCTTGAGTCAAAACTTCAAAGAGAAACTCAGGCAGCCAAGGTTATCAGACCAAGATCAGGCTAAGACCTCAAACATGAAATGACATAGAAGAATCAGACTATCTTTCACCCTACACAAACCCAAAACAAGATGTCATCCCCCTAAAGTGATACAATATCAATGGATTTCCTACAGCCAGAAAGTTTGATGTAACTTTCTGACACAGAATTCAAAAGAAAAATGACTATTTTCAATGAGTTAAAGGCAAACTTGTAAAATTACAGGATTCTGCAAGCAAAAACCAAGAGGAACTTAAAAAAAACCAACCAAGACAATGCAGATAAAACAAATGAGGCATTAGCAACTCTAGAAAAATAAGAAACCACAATCTAGAATATGAGGAACAATGTTTCAGTTGCTGTCAACATGTTAGAGTGACATATGAACCAAGTTGAAGAGATGAAATACAGAGCCAGCAAAATAGAAGATAGAATTGTTACTACTGCTCTGCTAGAAAAAAAGCAGACTCAAAAAGGAAGGAAAAAGTAGAAAGCCTAAGAATAATGTGAGACATGCAGAGCAGGAAGAAGCAGGTAAAGGGACTGAGAAAGTTGTTGGGAAAATTACTAGTAGGCAACTTTCCAGGCATAATGAAGAATGAGAAAATAATATTCAGGAAGCTGACCAATGACCATGTAGAATAGACACCAAAAGAAAAACACCAAAGCATATCATAGTCAAATTTAACAGAACCAAAGATAAGGAGAGACTTCTGAAAGCAAGTTGAGAGAAACAAAGAGTAACCTATAAGGGAGAGGAAATAACATTAATTGTCAATTTCTCAGCAGAAACCATGCAAGCAAGAAGACAGTAGAACGACATATATCGAACACTCGAAGATACAAATGTCAACCAAGAATACTGTACTCAGCAAAACTGTCCATCAAATATGAAGGAGAGATAAAGCTCTTCTCAGAAAAACAGAACCTAAGAGAGTTTGTATAAACAAGACCAGTGTTGCAGGAAACACTGAGAGAAGTCCTTCTTACAGAGATGCTACAGAAAGCAGGATGGACCAAAGTAATCAGCAACAGTACCAAAAAGAACTCAACAAAATGAAAGCAATAAAACCTTGCCTCTCAATAATTACACTGAATATGAATTGTTTAAAATGCACCACTGAAGAGAAAAAGAGTAGCAGATTGATAAAAATCAAAAGCTGCCTAGAGTGTGGGGAAGAATTTGGTCTGAAAAACAATGTATTCAAATTTTGTAAATAAAATAATACTTTGTGTAATAAAAAAAATAAAACACATCAATCAATATACTGTCTAAAAGAAACACATCTCAAAAGTGAAGATAAAGACTAAAAATACAAGGGTAAAAAAGATATACCAAGCAAATAGCAACCAGAAAAAAGGAGTTGTTATATTAAATCTCTGATAAAATAGATTCTAATGCACAACCCATCACATAAGACAGTGAAGGTCACATCAATGCGCAGACCTGCCTATGGAGAAAGGCTGAGGGTTGGGAGCTTTGGCTGTCAGTTTTTTTTAGTCTGAGCCACTGTCTGGTGATCAGCAAGAGGAAGCTGCAGCCCACCCAAGCTGCCCTGACTCTGACACCTTCAGTAGTATACAAGATAACACAAATTCTTAAAGACATTCCTCAACATGCAGGTGTGAAAGTTGATGTTTGAAACAGAGGTTGCAACAGCCTTTATACTTTATACTTTAGAATATACAACGACAAAAAGAGATTCGGATGAAGAAATTGTGCAAGATAGGGTCAGAGTGTTCATCTAAAAGAAAGCACAGCTCACCATTGTGGAATCAGAAATGGACAACAATAGAAGCTAATTACAAGATTAAATACTTGGGTGTAAATCTAACTTGAAACACAAAAGTCCTATTCAAAGAAAAGTTCAAAACATTACTACAAGAAACAAAAAGAGACCTGGATAAATGGAAGACTATACCATGCTCTTGGATAGGAAGACTCAATATTGTGGGGGAGAAAAAACCCCAATTCTACCAAAGGCAGTCTACATGTTCAGTGCAATTGCAATACAGATACCAATCCCATTCTTCAATGAGATGGAAAAGGCAACTTCCAATTTCATCTGGAATGGGAAAGACCCTGAATAAGCAACACACTTATGAAAAAGAGAAACAAGGTAGGAGGTATCTCACTTCCTGATCTCACATCCTACTACACAGCCATGGTGGTCAAGACAGCATGATGCTTGTACAGTGACAGACACATAGATCAATGGAATAGAATTAAGAACTTATCTACTGATTTTTGACAAGGAGATGAAATCAGTTAAATGAGGAAACAAAAGCCTCTTTAACAAATGTTGGCAAAATTGGAAAACCATCTGTAGAAAACTCAAGTAAGACCCACACTTTACACCATATACAAAAACCAACTCAAAGTGGATCAAGGACCTAGGAATAAAACCAAGGATTAGAAAGTTCATCAAATAGAAGCTTGAAAGAACTCTAGAAGCACTAATCCACAACATGAACAGTCCTCCAAGCATCTTGAAAAACCTACAAACAGGAGAGAATAAAATAGATGAATGGGACCTTCTAAGAATCAAATCCCTATGCACATCAAGAAACTTCTCCAACAGGGTAAAAAGGAAAACCACAGACTGGGGAAGAATATTTTGTAATGACATGTGTCATAAGGAACTTAAATCCAGAATTTATAGAATACTTGAACACCTCAACATGATAAAGATAAACAACCTGATTGCAAAGTAGGCACAGGATATGAGCTTCACTAAAGAAGACATTCAGATGGCAAATAAACACATGAAGAAATGTTCAAAATCCATTTTTCTAAGAGAGATGTAAATCAAAACAACTATGAGGTATCATCTAACCCCAGTAATAATAGCAAAGTTCAACTAGGGGCAAACAGCAAATGCTGGCAAGGTTGAGGAGAATTTGGAACCCTTGTTCACTGTTGGTGAGAGTGCAAAATTGTGGAACCACTATGGAAGGCACAATGATGCTTTCTCAAAAAGTTGGAAGTAGAAATACCATTTGACCCAGTATTTGCACTACTGGGAATATACCCTAAAGAAACCAGAACTGCCACCCAAACAGATACATGCACATCCATGTTTATTGCTGTGTTGTTCACAAATAGCAAAGAGCTGGAAACAACCCAAGTGCCCATCAACAAAAGCATGAATAGAAAAGTGGTATATTCACACGATGGAATACTACACAGCAATGAAAAAAATAAAGAACTCATAAAATATTATATAAAATGGGTGACCCTGGAGGATATTATCCCGAGTGAAATATCTCGGTCGCAAAAGAACAAATACTGTATAATGCCACTGTTATGAAACAGGACTGACATTGGGGGTTTGACGGAAACTAAGAGGGGATAAATAATGTACACTGCATTGAAAGAGATGAGGGAATGAACTGTTGAAAAGGAATATATGGTTAGGTATTATTTGTATGACAACAGTCCAACATAAAAGCTGCATAGCAAAGTGGACTAGGGGGTGGAGGGTGGAAATTGTGCAACAATGAAAGAACATTTTTTCAGGGAAAAGGGTGAACTTGGGGGGTGGGTAGGGAGGAAAATGTGCAACAATGAATGAATAGAAATCCAAGTTCTTGTTCTTGTTGTTGTTATTGTTATATGTTATTGAGTCACTTGCGACTCATAGCAACCCTATGTACAACAGCCCTGAAACATGCTGTAATCTTTGCCAACTTTACTGTCTCTGACACACATATTCTCATTATCCCAGTCACTCAATCATTCCATCTCATGGATGGTCTCCCTCTTTTTCCGTACCTTCACCTTTCCAAGCATGATGTCCCTCTCCAAGGATCGGTCCCTCCTTGCAACATGCCCAAAGTATGTCAGATGAAGCCTCAGAATCCTTGCTTCCAAGGAGCAGCCTGGCTGCACCCTGTCTAGGAAGAACCTGTTTTTCTCCTGGCAATCCATGGTATATTCAACATTCTTCTCTATAAACTTTCATTAAAATCTCCAAATTAAAAAAAATTAACAATAAAAACTGTAAATAATGAGCACTGCATTGGAACAGTTGAGGGAAAGAAGTGTTTAAGAGGAATGTATGATTAGGCATTATTTATATGACAACAGTCTAGAATAAGAGGTGTATAGCAAAGTGGACTGGAATGGAGAGGAGGGAGGAAATTGTGCAATAATGAACGAATATTTTAAAGGGAAAAGACTGAGATGCGGGTTGTTGTTGCTGTTGTTATGTGCCGTCGAGTCACTTGCAACTCATAGTGACCCTATGTACAACAGCCCTAAACTCTGCTCTGTACCCATCGCACTGTCTCTGATACACCCATCCCGATTATCCCAGTCACTGAATCAATCCCCCTCATAGAGGGTCTTCCCCTCTTGCGCTGTCCCTCCACCCTCCCAAGCATGATGTCCCTCTCCAAGGACCCGTCCCTTCTTTCAACATGTCCAAAGTATGTCAGATGAAGCCTCAGAATCCTTGCCTCTAAGGAGCAGCCCTGTTCAACCCTCTCCAGGGTGAACCTGTTCATTTCTTAGCAGTCCATGGTACATTCAACACTCTTCTCCAGCACCACAGCTCAAAGGCATCAATTCTCCTTCTATCCTCCCTTGTCATTGTCTAGCTGTCTTATGCATAGCAAGTGACTGCAAAGACCATGGCCTGTATCAGGTGCACCTAAGTCTCCAGAGTTATACCATTGCTCTTCAGTACTTTGGAGAGGTCCCTAACAGCAGACTTTCCCATCGCAATATGTCTTTTAATTTCCTGGCTGCTGGTGCCAAGAGTGTTGATTGTGTAGCCAAGCAAACTAAAGCTGTGAACAATCTCAATCTCTTCACCATCTATCCTGATGCTGCCACTTGGCCCAGTGGTGAGAATCTTTGTCTTCTTGACATTGAGCCTCAATCCATATTGAAGGCTGCAGTCTTTGACCCTCTGCAGCAAGCACTTCAGGTCTTCCTCAGTTTCAACGAGTAGGGTTGTGTCATCTGCATAACGCAGATTGTTGCTAGATCTTCCACCAATCCTGACGCCACATTCCTCTTCATAGAGCCCAGCCCCCTGGAGGTGGGGGTAGGGAGGAAAATGTGCTACAAGGAATTAATGGAAATTCAAGTTTTCTGTAAATTTTTATTAAAATCACAGTAAAAATTATTTTTTAAAAACCTCAAGAAGCATTGAAAGGAACACTATTTTTAAATGTATTTTTTTTGTTTTTTAAGAAAATAATGTTTTTACAAATCTTCATACTGTTCTTTATTCACATTTTGTTTCATATAATCCTTCTCATGTATTATGTTTTATAGAATAATCACTATTGGACCTTGCCCATCATTGCCCTGTCTTTTCACCTGGATCATCCATTCCTATTTCTTTCCCTAACCCTTCCACCCACCAAACTGTGAAACTCTGTGGTTTTGCTGCTACCCATCTTTAGCCCTCCTTTCCTTGAGTTCCCCTGCATATTTTACTAGTTATCTATTTTTACATTAATGGCCTTATGCAGTATTTGTCCTTAGGAGACATTAGTTCACTCAGCATAATGCTTTCTAGCATCTACCAAATTACACAGTATTTTTCAAAATCATTGCTCCTAGGTGTTGCATTGTGTGAATGTACCACAATTTCTCAATCTATTCAGTTGCATTGTGTGAATGTACCACAATTTCTCAATCTATTCAGTTGTAGTTGGACATTTGGGCTGTTATTTGAGGGCAAGTTTACAAATCTCACTGGTTTTTTCAGACAAGGAAATGAACACTTTTAATGAATGATATTAATATAAAGTATTCTCAATAAAGCTATCTACTGTCTAAAAAGAAAAAGAAAACATGAGATAAAAAAGAAACATATTAATGGACAAGTCTCAGCCATTTTTAATTTTTTATTCATTTTAGCTCTCTGGGAAGAAGTATAAGCAGAATGCTCTTTAGAAATCAACATGGCAAGACTTCATATTAGTTTCTTTGGACATAAAAAGAGATCAGTCCCTAAATAAGAACATCATTTTTAGTAGAGCAAAAAAAAGAAAAGAAGCAAACAACAAATGCTGGCAAGGTTGGGAGAGATTCGAACTCTCATTCACTGTTGGTGGGAATGTAAAACAGTACAGTCACTATGGCAGGTGGTCTGGTACTTTCTTAAAGGTTGGAAATAAAATTCCATTTGACCCAGAATGTGTACACACCCATATTTATTGCTGTATTATTCACAATACCAAAGAGATGGGTGCAACCCCAGTACCAAACAAAAGTATAGAAGAACTGTGGCCCATTCACACAATGGAATAATCTGTAGCATTGAAAAACAATTAAATACATAGTTAAACATTACACAACATGAAGGAGTCTGGAGGGCATATGCTGAGTGAAACATCTCAGTCACAAAAGGAAAATACTACATAACAGCACTATTATTAAACAGGACTGACATGGGGAGTTGGAGGGTGAATAGTAAAAGAGTGGATAGACAATGAATACTGCATAAGCTCAGATGAGGGGAAGAACTGTTTGAAAGGAATTATTAGACATTATATGTATGACAACAATCTGAAACAAGAGGTGCACTGCAAATTGGACTAGGGGAAAGGGAAGTGAAGAAAATGCAACACTGAATGAAGTTTTAAAAACCAACAAAAAACACAAAAGGAGATTGGGCTAGAGGCTGGGGCTAGGCCATGATACCAACTCTAGGGGGGAAAAAAGCAAACCAAACCCAAATGACAAATACTCAACAACAGCTTTGCAAGATCCTAGTACAACTGAGAGGTCATATTCACTCAAGAAAAGAGCTATGTTAGAGGAATAATGCATAGAGCCACTGTTTATCTTTTAAAATGTTTGTCTTTTAAAGTAGTACCAAAAAATTAAAGCTACTTTTAAAAAAAGAAAGCCCTTAATAAGATAGACTGATACAGTGACTTCAGCAGTGGCTCAATAGCAATCAATTGTCAGGATGAAGGACAGGACTGAGTAGTGTTTTGTTCTGTTGTATATAGGGTCACTATGGTTCAGAACTGGCTCAAGGATACCTAACAACAATGTGTTGAGGATGTAATTAGTTCTAAGACATAATTAGTTTGCAAAATATCTCCTATACCTAATATATTAACATAATTAAACAGAATGGCAAAATTTTGTCATTTCTGTACTGATTGCTCCTGAATCGGTCTTTTTAAAAACAATGAAATAGAGAAAGAAATAACATTTATTACTTATTGTTTCCATCACTATGGGATTTTTAAAGTGATATAATTACAATGTGATATTAAATCTAAGAGTAACGCTATTTCTTGGGTAGAATTGGTAATCTTTGTATTAGAAGACCTTATTGTTACATGCCATTGAGTTGCCTGTGACTCATAACAACCTTATGTATAATAGCTCTGAAGCCTGTCCTATCTTGAGTCAGCCTAACTGACTTTGACACACCTACTCCCATTGCCCCAGTTACTGTTTCAATCCCTTTCATCTAGGATTTTCTTATCCTGCACTGTCCCTCAAAACTTCCAAACATGATGTCCTTCTTCAAGGACCAGTCCCTCCAGGCTACATGCCCAAAGTATGTGAGATAGAGCTTCAAAATCCTAGCCAAATCTCCTGCCAAGAGAAACTTGGTTTTAACTCTCTCTAAAACAGACCTATTTGTTTTATTTTTTTAAAGAAATTTTTATTTTCTATTGAGTTGGTTACAAAGTTCATACACATTGTAATTTTTTTTTACACCGGATGTTACCTATTTCCTTTACCCACCCCTTCCTGTACTCATCAAATTGTGCAACCCTATGACTATACCCCCCATACTCATCCTCAGCCTTCTGCTCCTACTCTACCCCTCTTGAATCCTCATGAGTATAAGGATCCAAAGGGGATGGGGGAGGGTGGAAGTAGAGAGATGAGGATGTGCAGGGGGAGGAGGGGATTAATCATGGAGTTGTATAATTTGATGGGTGGGGGTGAGAGAAATTGGAAGACTCTGGTCTCAAAATCAATGTATTAGAATTTTGTAAATAAATTATTAAAGGAAGAAATGTTTGAAAGGAATATATGATTGGGCATTATATGTATTACAACAATCTGGAACAAGTGGTGCATTGTGGGGTGAGTTAAGAGAGAAGGGGAAGAAAATATTCAACATTGGAAATAAATATTTTTTTATTGTGTGAATGCTGCAGAATCAGGAAGTGCTTTATTTTCTTATATGTAAGATTGCTATAAGTTGGAATCAACTAGATAAAACTAAAAATTCATGAGAAGCAATGATGTCAGTCTAGAGACTAAGGTGAACCTGATTTTGGCCATGGTCTTTACAATTATTTGCTAGGTATCAAAGAGCAGGACATGATTTTAGAAATTCCAGAGTAATTCAACAAGTGTGTGTGATCCAAGCCAAGGTCTTCCTATGCAAGGTCACTTGCTTCCTGTTGTTGTTGTTGTTATGTGCCACCAAGTTGCTTGCAACTCATAGTGACCCTATGTACAACA
>NW_006400218.1:546591-580751 GCF_000299155.1 Elephantulus edwardii | reverse complement strand
AGGGACATCATGCTGGGTAGAGTGGAGGGACAGCGCAGGAGGGGAAGACCCTCTATGAGGTAGATTGAGTCAGTGACTGGGGTAATTGCGATGGGTGTGTCAGAGACAATGCAATTGGCACAGGATAGAGCAGGGTTTAGGGGTGTTGTACATAGGGTCGCTATGAGTAGCAAACGACTCGACGGCACATAACAACAACAACAGCATCTTAAAGTTGGACAGTGAATAAGAAATAAGAATGACAGAAGAAGACTAAGTTACTTTGAATTTTGGTGTTTTGGATAAGTACTGAATATCCCATGGACCACCAAAAGGACAAACAAGTCTATCTTGGTGAAACTTAACCTCACATACTTGGGAATTATTTTCACTAGAGGCTGGTCTTTGGAAAAAGATATAATGGTGAGAAAAGTCAGGGAAGGAGAGGAACAAGATGTATTAACACAGTGACCAGAACAGTGGGCTTGAACATGTAATTGTGAGAATGGTTTAGGATAGTGCAAAGTTCAGATCTGATTTTCATATATTCACTGTAAGTTCTAGTGGACTTGACAGAATATAACAACAAACCTCATTATTTTTGAGCATTAAGCGCACTTACCTGAGTCTTGCATTAAATAGTACCTCAAAATGAATTTCACACTATCACAAAGACTTGTATCTTTTTGCCACATGGTGCCAGACAGCATAAAGATTCTTGGTATGTAAAACTTGCAGATATTCTTAGAAACACACAGCCACAACATTTCTGCATTTTAGCTTCTTAGATTCCTTTGTTTTATTTTCACTAAAATTCCTTTTTTTTTTTGCTTTTGTGGAAATGCTTGATTCATCATTGTGTCTTTGAGAAAATATGAATGTATTGTCTCTGATGCTCAAAAGTTATAATAAAAACAAGTCATTTAAATTTAAGATACTATAAAAACTGCTTTTATAGGAATTGCACTGCAAAGAGCTCTCAATTCAAGCTTTGAGAATGTCTATCAAATTTAGACTATTTCTTTATATATTTACATAAAAATTCTATACTTTTGAGTAAACAGTGTTAGTAATTTAAATCCAAATCATCAATAATTTTCAATATGTAAACTGCCACCTGCCAAAAGTAATTGTTAAGCCTCTGTCTTCTTAATTTTTGAAGAGAAGACGAAATTTTGGGTACATCCACAATAGAAAAAACAATTTGCAGTCTTGTATATTAGTTCTCTACTGCTGCATAACAAAGTATTTGAAAATAATTGTTTAAAATAACAATATTTTAATCTCTGTTTCTGTGAGTTGCAACTTTGAACATGACTTACCTAGGTTTCTGGTTTAAGATCTCTGAAAGACTGCAATCATGCTATTGGTAGGAAGTGGAGTTATCTCAAGGCTCTTTGGGAAAGGGGGCTTGTTTTAGAGCTCACTTAAGTTATTGTTCACAGGCTTTACTTATGAGCTGTTGGCCTTCTTGTTGACCTTGATAGCTCATCATATGAATCTTTGTATTTAGGGAAGCTCATAACATGGCAGTAGTGTTTTCTTACTAGAAGGATGTCCTTGGGTGGTATAAATAGTGTACTGGAGTGTTAAATAAATTATTAGGTGTTTGAGTCTACCCAGTGATGCCTTGAAAGAAAGGTCTGGCAGTCTATTTTTTTTTAAAGCCAACCATTGAAAACCCTCGGAGCTCAGTTTTACTTTGATGCTTATCGGGCTGCCATGAGTCAGAGTGGACTCCATGAAAACTGTTTTCTTCATTAGAAGTGAGTTTCTAGGGCCAGTAAACACTCAAGAAGAGAGGATTACACAGGGCAGAGGTATAAGAAGATAGGGATATTAGGTGATACTATCACATCTTGTTTTAGTGGAAAGAGCATCTTCCTGAACTTATGTACCCATTCCTTAGCTTTTGTGAATCTTGAAAATGTCTCTTTAATGTTATTAATCAAGGCAGATGGGAGGTACTTTATCTAAGAAAGTAGCACTCTTCTAAAGAGGGAACAGCTTACAGCCAGTGAGTAAACTGGGATATCAAACTCTGATCGTCTTGTGTTAGTGTGAAATTGATGTTTTGGAATTTCTCAAGAATCAAGTTGAAGCTACTTTCCATCTACATCACATGTTGGCTTAGCTTTCTCCCTGCTCTATCTAGAGTCCTAAACCCCTTTGTAGGATTAATCTGAGAATACTCATCAATTACTCACTTGTACAAGAATTTCTATCTCATGCTCAGCTTATAGGAAACCTTGCTCTAATATGTGGCTGTATATGTAATGGGAGACTGGGTATCAACATCTATATCAAAATTAAAGAGTAAGAACTGACTCCTTTCCCCTCTACCCTTATTTTAACTCAACAACACCTTATTGCCATTGAATCCAAACCAAATCATAGCTGACCCTCCAGTGGGTTTTCAGAGGCTGTGAATCCCATAGGAGGAAACTGCCCACATCTCTCCCTCAGAGTAGGTTGGTTTGGATTGCTTACCTTTGAGTTAGGAATACATCTCCTTACTCACTAGGCCAACAGATCTCCCTCCTCTTATTTTAGGGCACTGATTATCATTGATGGAGTTCTGATGGCCTAGTCTCGATGTGAAAATAGGCTTCTATTGCCAGTCGATATTCTGAACTCTCTTCCTTCCCAAATAGTAGACACACCATATTATATGTCCTCTCTCTCTGGATCATTACTACTCTAGGTACGTCCATAATCACATTAATTAAAAAAAGTGAGCTGCATCTCAGTCTGAGAAATTAGAAATGTTAGGGTTTTCAAATAAGAAAGAGGAATTCTTTTTTTTTTTAATGTCTGAAGCCAAGTAGATAATGATAGAGATGCTAGTGCTTCCCTAAAACAAAAATATAGCAAAGGTTAAAATTCTTCATCTTTATCCTATCTCCTGTTTCCACATGCTCTTCCATTGCCACTGGAAACATAGGTCCTTTTGCTCTCCCCTGTCTGCATGATGTCCCTCCATTAAATAACAGTATTATGGCTTGTAGCCTTTGGACTACCCTTTGTTTACCCTTCTCTTGTCAAAATATACTGTACTTAAACTTTACTGTAACGATGTGAAACAATTCAGTTGAGTTTGTTGACCAAAGACTTTTGATGATTTAACATTTTAACTCTTAGAATTAGTATTTTTGCAGGAACTCTGGAGAGGGTGAGACTCAAAGGGAAATTTGTTACAGTTTCAAGACTTTTGGTAGGTTTATGGGGACAGTGTTCCGGAGAGAGCAGCCTGGGTCTTTAACAGAAGTTTCCTACTTTGTTTATGTATTGAACTGGTCCTGCACATATGGCCATTATTTTGGTAAACTATATAAGATACACACATTCCAAGTCTGCAAATGCGTTCTCTGGAACACTTTGCACCAAAAAGAAAATACATCTTTGTTAAACAATTTCTGTGTTATGTCCACCTCTTCATGAATTTTTTTCCAATGGTAATGAAAGGAAAATCTCTTACATTTGCTTTCCATTTCACAACCAAAGTACCAATTTTTGTTACACAGAATCAACTCTAATCATTACTTTGATGACTAGTAATTTATTAGCACAGCGCACACTGTTCATCCTGCTGATTCCATGAGTAGTACTACCACATACAACATTTAATGCTATTTGGTTGATTACTGTGTGGAACTAATTTTTTTTTTCCCCTTACGGCAAGACTTTTTCTTTTATCACGGGAATGTGATGGCAGTTTCAAGTTTAATATATTTTGACATAAAAATAGGGAGCTCTGGTGGCCTAGTGGCAAGAAGCTGCACTGCAATCTTGAAGGCACACAATTTGAGGCCACTAGCTGCTCCTCCTACGCGATTAACTGACTCTAAAAACCCACCGGAGGGTCAGCTATGGGTCAGTAGCACCTCAAAAGTAAACAACAACAACAATCCAAAAGTGACTCTCCTCATTTGCGTCAGGGACTCTCTTCATCTCTTCCTTAGAAATGAATTTACTTAGGGCTATAATTTTGGGGTTCAGCTGAATGAGCATTAAGTCAATTATTAATGGTCTTTATTTATCACTGCAAACTGTATCTGTTATGTGCATGAAAAATTTACAGTTGGTTCTAAAAAGAATTTTCCATGGACGTAAATCATTGTTGAGTAGACATTTCATTTGCCATCATAATACAGCTAATACTTCTGTTTTGATTTGGTGCAGAATAAGATAAATTTGCTACACACTTTGAAACTTTAGTATTTTCTTCTTTCTATATCACATTTTCAAATTCCTGTGCTAAATCTGTATCTGTAAAATGATACAGAAATAATCAGTATGTAAGAAATTTTAGTGAGATAACTAAACTTCTTTGAAAAATGACCTTCAATAATTTTAGTTACTGATACTGTTAATATTATTATTTTTATCATGCAAAGCTGAAATCTCTGCTCTGCTATCACTAAAGTATAAACAGCCCATCTTCCCATAACTAAAGATTCCAAGTAGTATAATATGTAACATATTGGGCTGCTAATCAAGGTTGCTATTTTGAATCCACCTGCCACTCTGCAAGAGAAAAAATGGAAATTATCCTTCCTTAAAAATTTACAACCAGGATTGCTGAGTCAGAACTTACTCATTAACAGTGGATTCTTCTCGTAATCAACCTTCTGTGTTCTTGTGGCTAGAGACCAAGTCAAAGTCTATTTCCATCTGTGTTGGCATTTTCCTAAACATTTAAAAAAGAACCTTTGAGATCCCAGTCACTACCTACTACAGTAAGATGTACAACATTGTTTTTGTGGGCTGCATTTTGCCAATCAACCTTTGTGTCTCCTATGGTCACATAAGACTTTGATCTCAGGGTTTCAGAATCAGCAGCACATTCCTTCAGGGTGGTTGGTTATGATTAAAAGCTTACTCTCTGTTGGATCTTCAATATACATATAGATGTATTTGTAGCATATTCTAATATAAATGTAGAAATACCATCTGTTAACTTATCTATATGCATATATGTAGTCTTTTTTACTTACTCATCTGTTTATCGTGACTGTCTGCCTATATACCTGCTTACTGACTGCATTTCTTGTTTACCTCTCTGTGTCTTTCCCTTCTTTAGTGGTATTACATTGCTCCTACATTGTGTCTGGGTCACCATATATCGCACTTCTCTGACCAGCAGGAAAGTACTGAATGACGGAACGCACTACTCAAGATTTTCATTAGGTAAGGGGAGAGGAACTCAAGCCCAAGTGTTCTCCTGACCTGCACATCCTCATAGCTTTTATTGAGAAGTTTATCATTATGTAAGCAGTTTCTCATTATGTATCTCATTATGTTAACTGGGTTCCAAGATGGATTTTTTAACTGTTTCATTCTTATTTGATGACCTTCCCTCTTTTCACAACCACACTTTTATCAGAAGACAGCAGCAAGAGAATCCAGGTTTTTCACATCCCAGGACAGATGTTCTTTTTTGCCTGGATTATATTCTTTAGATTACATTTGTTTAACCCAGGAAGCTGTTACTTTTGGTCATCTTAACCCCTACAGTATTGTACTGTTCATTTTCCTCTTATATATTGTCTTTCTTTCACCCATATTAATATGTGTTGAGCATATCAGATATAGTGAGGATGGAGCAGGTTAGGGCAAGGTTCAGACCTGTTGTTCATGGGGTTGGTATGATTCATAGTTGATTCCATGGCACCTAACAACAAACAACAGTGTTTCGAATCCATCAGGTGCTCCATGGGAGAACGTTGGACAATCTCCTCCCATGAGATTTACTGCCTCTGAAAATCTGCTGGAGGGTCAGCTATGGATGTGTTCTAACTCTATGGTACAAAACAACAACAACAACAACATATATAATAACCTTTGAGCATAGGTGCCACCTGTATGGAAACATATATAGGAAGAAACCCTGTTTCATAAATGTTATTGCTGATATTATATGCTGTCAATTTTGAACCAACTCATACCTGACCCTCTAGCAGGTTTCCAGGCAGTCAACCATGCAGGAGGAGGTTACCCATCCTCCTCTCACAAAGCAACTGGTGGATTTGAACTGCTTGCCTCAGGAATTGTAGCACAGCTTCTTACCACACAGCCACCAGAGCTCTATACAATTGTTAAGTCCATTTTAGAATACATGATGACATTTAATTTTTTTATTATTACTAATTTTAATGAAAATTTACAGAGACTTTGTATTCCCATTCATTCATTTTTGCAGATGACATTTTAAATTAATGAATGAGTAATGCATGCCAATGGACTATATTCTATGGTCTAGGTCACTTCACATAGCATTCCTTTTAGAAGTGGCAGAAGACTCCTTAATGATTGTAATCTAACTCAGTTTTGAAGAAATTTACTTGAAGTTATGCTGTTTGGGTGATGACCCAAAATTACCAATTATTTCCTTTATTCAATGACAGAACATATAGTTGTTGTTATTATGTTGTTGTTATGTGCCACTGAGTCAACCACACCTCACAGTTGTGAGTTGCACAATCACTCAAACTCTATCCTGAGCCAATCTCTCTCTCTGATGCATCTACCCTTATTAGCCCAGTTATTGTGTCAACTCATCTCTCTTGTGCTGTCCCTTGATCCTTTCAAGCATGATATATTTCTCCAAAGACAGACCCATCCAGTCTACATACCCGAAGTATGTGAGACAGAGTCTCCGAATCTTTGCCTCCAGGAAGCAGCTTGGTTTCACTGTCTGCAGGACAGACCTATTAGTTATCTTGGCAGTCCATGGCATGCTTAATACTCTTCTCTGGTACCACAACTCAAAGAGATCAACTAATCTTTTGTCATCTTTAGCTGTTATCCAGTTCTTTGATGCATAGTAATGACAAAGATCATGGCCTGGATCAGGTACATCTTAGTCTCTAGAATGACATTATTGCTCTTCAGCACTCTGGAGAGGTCCCTGACCACATACTTCCCAAGTACAATTTATCTTTTGATTTCCTGACTGCTGGTGCCAAGAGTCTTGATTGTGGAACTGAGCAAGTTAAAATTGTTAACATTCTCAATCTCTTCTCCATCTATCATGATGCTACCAGTTGGCTTAGTGGTGAGAATCTTCATTTTCTTGATGTTGAGCTTCAATCAATTTTGCAGACTATAGTCCTTGACCATTTTGCAGCATATACTTCAGACCATCCTCAGTTTCAGCAAGTAAGGTTGGGTAATATATATAACACAAGTTATTGTTGAGGCTTCATCCAATCCTATTGTCACATTCCTCCTTGTTAAATCCAGCCTCTTGAATTATCTGTTCTGCATACAGAGTGAAAAGGTATGGAGACAGGACACATCCCTGACATTCTCCTTTCCTGATTTTGAACCATGCAGCATTTCCTTTTCTGTTCTTACTACTCCCTCCTAGACAAAGTGTAGTTTTTGCATGAGCACAATCAGGTGTTCTGGGATTCCCATTCTTCTCATGGTTAGCCACAATTTGTTGTGATCCATGCAGTCAATTGCCTTTGCAAATTCAATGAAACACAGATAGACATTCCTATGGTACTCTCTGCTTTCAGCCAAGATCCATCTGACACTGGCGATAATGTCACTGGTGCCACAACTTCTGAACCCTGCCTGTATTTCTGGTAGTTCTCTATCAATGTTCCAGTTATTTGTTGATAATCTTATTAGTGATATCATTCTATAATTTCCACATTCCATTGTATGACCCTTTATTTGGATTGAAAATAAATATAGATCTCTTCTAATCAGTTGGTTGGGTGGTTGTTGCCCATATTTCTTTGCACAGCCTGGTGAGTACTTCCAGGGCAGTATGTGTTTGCTGAAATATGTCAATTGACATTCCATCAATTCCTGGGGCTTTATTTCTGGGTAAATCCTTCAGAGCCACTTGAATTTCCTCCTTCATCACCCTTACCTCTTAAACATAAGTTGTTTCATGAAATACTTTTGTGTCAGCTAGTTCTTTTAGTTACAGTGACTCTGAATGTTCCTTCTATCGTCTTTTGATGCTTCCTGGATCATTCAGTATTCTTCCCATAGCGACGTTCTCCAATTTTACCTTAGGCCCAGGGAGCTGTGTAGAGAAGTATAAAGAGCATGAGTTTGAGAGACAAAGAGACCTAGATTTAGAGGTCACCTTTACATTTGCTGATTGTGTTTTCTTTGGAAAGTCATTTAACCTCTATGAAAGCAAACAAAACCAGAAAGGTGTTTTGACTATGCAAAGGCATTTGACTTTGTGGATCATAACAAGTTGTGGCAGACATTGAAAAGAATGGGAATCCCAGAACACTTGATTTGGTCCCTGCAGAACCTATACCTGGACCAGGAATAGAGCACTGCAGGGGAGCACTGCATGGTTTAGAAATGGGAAGGGAGAATTCCAGGATTGTATTCTGTCTCCATACCTTCAGTCTGTATGCTGAGCAAATTACTGAGAAGCTACTCTATGAGGAAGAGTGTGGCATTAGGATTGGAGGGAGACCCCTCAATAACCTGCGTTAAACAGACGGCACAACCTTGCTTGCTGAAAGTGAGGAGGATCTGAAGTACTTGTTGTAGAAGATCAAGGAATACAGCTTTCAGTATAGAAGTGTATCTCAATGTCAATAAAACAAAATTTCTTAGCACTGGATAATGGCAGTATCATGATGGATAGAGAGGAGACTGAAACTGTTAACAGCTCATCTTGCTTGGATCCACAGTTAACACCCTTGGTACCAGCAGCCAGGAAATAAGGAGATGCATTGCATTAGGAAAATATGCAGTTAGGGACATCTCCAAATTATTAAAGAGTAATGATGTCAATTTAAGGACTAAGATGTATCTGATTCAGGCTTTGGTCTTTCCAATAAGCTTCTGAGAGCTGGACAGTGAATAAAGATGATGGAAAATTAATTGATACCTTTAAATTTTGTGTTGGAGAAGAGCACTGAATATCCTACAGACAGCCAAGAGAACACACAGGTATATCTTGGAGAGGGTGTAAGCAGAATACTCTTTGGAGGCAAAAATGATGAGGCTTCACCTCACATCATTTGAACATATTGCCAGGAGGGGCTATTCCTTGGAGAGGGACATGATGTTCAGAAGGGTGGAGGGTCAGTGAAGGAGAGGAAGACCCTCAACCAGGTGGTGGATTGATATGTGACTGCTGCAATGGATTCTTGTGTATCATTTAGTATGAGGACGGAACAGCACAGAATGGTGTTCAGACCTTTTGTTCATAGGGTGGCTATGAGTCGTAATCGACTTGACAGCCCTAACAAGAAGAACATCCAATCTATGTGCTGAGCAAATAATTAGAGAAGCTGACTATATGGAGAAGAATATGGCATCAGGATTAGAGAGAAACTCATCGACAACCTGCATTATGGAGATGACACAACCTTGCTTGCATAAGATGAAGAGGACTTAATCCACTTACTGTGGAAGATCTAAAACTAGAGCCTTCAATATGGATTACATTTCAAGCTCAAGAAAATATCCGCCCGGATAATAGGCAACATTATGGTAGACAGAGAAAATATTCAAGTTGTCAACTATATAAATTTATATGGCTCAACAATAAAAACCCATGCGATTCAAGAAACCAAAAGTATAAGAACTTTATGAACTTTGTATGTAAACCATTATAAAAATTTTAAAAAATGTTTAAAAATCAAAAGACTTGTTGCACTTGGAATATATGCTATGAAGAATCTCTCCAAAGATGTCTAAAGACTAAAGTGCACCAGAGCTAAGAGAGACGGAGAGACAGAGAGAGAGAGAGAGGAAAGAAGGGGGGGGAGAGAGAGACAGAGAGAAGATGCACGCAGAGACAGAGAGGCGCAGCAAAGAGACGCACTCAGAGAAAGATGCATGCAGAGAGGCAGAGAGAGAGAGATGCGCAGAGAGAGACATGCAGAGAGAGTGAGACGCAAAGAGAGAGATGCATAGAGAGAGACATGCACAGAGATGCGTGCAGAGAGAGAGATGCAGAGAGAAGCATAAAGGCAGAGAGAGGCGTGGAGATAGAGAGAGCGCGAGAGAGCGAGAGCGAGCAAGAGAGAGACATGCACAGAGAGACATAGAGAGACAGATGCGCAAAGAGAGACAGACGCACACAGAGATATGCTGAGCAACACAGAGAGAGACACACAGAGTGAGAGAGTCACATGCAGAGAGAGACACATGCAGAGAGAGAGACGCATGCAGAGAGAAAAAGATGTGTGCAGAGAGAGAGAGGCACGTGCAGAGAAAGGCGGACACAGAGACACAGAGAGATGTGCTCAGAGAGAGAGAGAAAGAGATGTGCGCAAAGATGCTGAGTGACACAGAGAGAGACACAGAGAGAGATGCAGACAGTGAGAGATAAGCAGAGAGACAGAGAGTCATGTGTAGAGAGACGCAGAAAGATTCAGAGAGACATGCACAGAGAGAGATACAGAAAGACAGAAAGAGACACAGATTGATGCACACAGAGAGAGACATGCGCAGAGAAACATGTGCAGAGAGACAAAGAGAGATGGAGAGAGATGAAGAGATGCAGAGACACAGAGAGATATACAGAGAGACACAGAGACAGAGATGCAGAGACACAGAGTCAGAGAGATGCAGAGAGTGAGGTAGAGACAGAGAGACACACACAGAGAGATAGAGAGACACAGAGACAGAGACACAGAAAGAGAGACACAGAGGGTGAGGAAGAGACACAGAGACACACAAAGAGATGCAGAGAGAGAGAGAGAGACATGCAGAGAGAGACTTGCACACAGAGAGAGACAGACAGACACACAGAGAGAGATGCAGAGAAGCAGAGAAAGAAACGAGAGATGCAGAGACACGGGGAGACACAGAGAGAGATGGGCGCAGAGAAAGACATGTGTAGAGAGAGACGCAAAGATGCAGAGAGAGATGCACAGAGAGGCAGAGGCACAGAGACACGTGCACAGAGAGAGACGTGGGCAGAGAGAGTCACAGAGAGTCACATAGAGATGCAGACACACACACACACACACACACACATGCAGAGAGACACCCAAAGAGAGATGCATGCAGAGAGAAACAGAGAGATGCAGAGACAGAGATGCAGAGAGACATAGACACACAGAGACGTAGAGAAGGACACACAGACGCAGAGAGATTTAGAGAGATGCAGAGAGAAAGACACAGAGAGAGATGTGCACAGAGAGAGACGTACATAGAGATGCAGAGAGACAGAGAGAGACACACGCAGAGAGAGAGATGTGCGCAATGAGAGACACACACAGAGACACATGCGGAGAGAGATGCAGAGGGAGACATGCAGAGAGATGCAGAGAGACAGAGCAACGCAGAGAGAGACACACACAGAGACATGCAAAGAGATGCAGAGAGAGAGACATAGAGAAAGAGAGATATGCTCAGAGAGACAGAAAGACACACAGAGACAGAGAGACGTGCACGCAGAGAGAGGTGCACAGAGATAGAGAGGCGAGCAGAGAGACATTTGCAGCGACACGCAGTGAGATGCAGAGAGAGACAGAGATGCACAGAGAGAGACACAGAAGCAGAGAGAGACTCAGAGATGCAGAGAAAGAGAGATGCAGAGAATAAGGGAGAGACACACAGAGAGAGACACAGAGATGCAGAGAGAGGCACGCAGAAAGGTGCGCAGAGAGAGAGAGACACACACAGAGAGAGTGAGACGTGAGAGAGTCACAGAGAGATATGCATGCAGAGAGAGAGGTATGCAGGGACACATGCTCGCAGAGAGAGAGACACATGCAGAGAGAGACATAGAGATGTAGAGAGACAGAGATGCACAAAGAGAGACACACAGAGAGAGACACATGCAGAGAGATGCTAAGCAATGCAGAGTAGATGCAGAGAAGAAGCAGAGAGCCACAGAAAGATGCACAGAGAGAGATGCAGAGAGATGCAAGAGAGAGACACAGAGTGATGTAGAGACATAGAGAGAGACTTGGAGATGCAGGGAGAGAGAGACACAGAGACAGAGAGACACAGAAAGATGAATAGAGAGACGCAGAGAGAGATGCAGAGAGACACAAGAGAGGGATACAGAGAGATGCAGAGAGGGATATGCAGAGAGAGGTAGATGCAGAGAGACACAGAGAGAGAGAGACAGAGAGACACAGAGAGATGCAGAGAGACAGAGATGCAGAGAGAGACACAGAAATGCCAAGAGAGAGAATGCAGAGAGGCAGAGAGGCAGAGATGAAGAGAGATGCAGAGAGAGAGACACAAAGAGAGATGCAAAGACAGTGAGAGATGCACACAGAGAGAGACACAGAGAGAAAGACTCAGAAACGCAGAGAGTTAGACACAGAGACAGACACAGAGAATGAGGGAAAGACACAGAGATATGCAGAGGAGCGCAGAGAGACACAGAGACACAGAGAAAGAGAGATGCAGAGAGAGACAGAGACACATAGAGATGCAGAGAGACACAGACGCAGAGAGACACAGAAAGATGAACGCAGAGAGAGACATGTGCAGAGAGACGCTGAACAACGTAGAGAGAGATTCAGGGAGAGATGCAGAGAGAAATAGAGTCACGCTCAGAGAGATGTAGAGAGACACAGACAGGAGAGAGAAATGCAGAGAGACAGAGACACAGAGAGACACGCAAAGAGAGATGCAGAGAGACTCAGAGATGCAGAGAGATGCAGGGAGACAGAGCTAAAGAGAAACAGAGAAACACATAGAGATGTAGAGAGAAACAGAGATACAGAGAGACAGTGAGAGAGAGGCAGAAAGACAGAGAGAGTCACCTGCAGAGAGACGCAGGGAGATGCAGAGAGAGACATGCACAGAGAGAGACGTGTGCAGAGAGAGACAGATGCAGAGAGACAGAGAGGGACACAGACACAGAGAGAGATGTGCAGAGAGAGAGAAACACATGCAGAGAGACACTGTGCAACACAGAGAGAGACGCAGAGAGTCAGAGAGATACAGAGAGATATGCAGAGAGTGAGGGAGAGATGCAGAGAGAGACACACACAGAGATGATAGAGACAGATGCAGAGAGATTATAGAGACATATGGAGAGAGAGACACGCTCAGAGAAAGATATGGAGAGAGAGAGACACGCTCAGAGAAAGATGTGCATAGAGAGAGATGCAGAGAGAGAGAGATGCAGAGACGTAAGAAATGCAGAGATACAGAGAGACACACACAGAGAGAAGCAGAGACACAGATGCAGAGAGATGCAGAGAAACAGATAGATACAGAGAGAGACACAAAGAGATGCAGAGAGACACAGAGAGACAGAGAGATGCAGAGAGACACAGAGAAACACTCAGAGATGCAGAGAGAGATAAAGAGAGAAGCAAAGAGATGCAGAGAGACTTAGAGATGCAGAGAGAGACAGAGATGCAGAAAGAGAGAGACACAGAGAAAAAGAGAAGCAGAGAAACACATAGGGATGTAGAGAGAGACAGAGATGCAGAGAGACATAGAGAGAGACACAGAGAGAAATGCAGAAAGACAGTGAGAGAGAGGCAGAGAGATGGAGAGAGTCACACTCAGAGAGATGCAGAGAGAGATGCGCACACACAGAGAGAAACGTGTGCAGAGAGACAGAGGCAGAGAAACGCAGAGAGGCACAAAGAGAGACATGCAGAGAGAGACACACATGCGTAGAGAGAGACAGATGTAGAGACACATGCAGAGAGAGACGCACGCAGAGAGACAGATGCAGAGAGATACAGACACACAGAGAGACGTGCAGAGAGAGATGCGTGCACACAGAGAGAGAGACATGCACAGAGAAATGCTGAGCAACACAGAGAGTTAGAGATGGAGAGAGAGATGCAGAGAGTGAGGGGGAGATGCAGAGAGACAGAGAGATGCAGAGAGAGACACAGAGATGTGTGCAGAGAAAAACTTGTGTAGAGAGATGCAGAGAGACAGAGAGAGAGACACAGAGAGGCATGCAGAGAGAGACAGCCGCAGAGAGAGGCAGACATACAGAGAGAGACAGAGATGTAGAGAGACAGAGAGAGACACAGAGATGCAGAGAAAGACACGAGAGATGCAAAGACAGAGAGAGATGCACAGAGAGATGCGTGAAGAGAAAGACGTGCGTAGAGAGAGATTCAGAGACACAGAGAGAGATGCAGAGAGAGACAAAGACACAGAGAGACACAGAGAGAGACGTGTGCAGAGAGAGGCGTAGAGAGCCATAGAGAGATGCAGAGAGAGAGACTCAGAGAGATGCAGAGAGACAGAGAGACACAGACAGAAAGAGACACTCAGGGACGTGTGCAGAGAGATGCAGAGACACAGAGACAAAGAGAGACACACAGAGATGCAGAGATACAGAGAGAGATGCAGCGGCACATAGATATAGAGGGATGCAGAGAGACATAGAGACGTAGAGAGATTCAGAGAGAGAGATGCAGAGAGACGCAGAGAGATGCAGAGAGACATAGAGCCACAGAGATGCAGAGAGATTCAGAGAGAGAGTCACAGAGACTCAGAGAGACAGAGAGAGAGATGCAGAGAGAGGGAGACACAGAGAGACACAGAGAGACAGAGATGCAGAGGGAGATGCAAAGAAATGCAGAGAGAGATGAGACGAAGAGAGACCCAGAGAGAGATGTAGAGAGAGGGAGATGCAGAGAGAGAGAAACACAAAGAGTGCAGAGATCCAGAGGGAGATGGAGAGAGAGAGAGACGCAAACAGACGAGTGCAGAGAGATGCAGAGAGACAGACTCAGAGAGAGAGACATAGAGACACAGAGAGAGATGCAGAGAGGGAGAGACAAGAGATGGGGAGAGAGAGAGACATGAAGTGAGAGAGAGACTCGGGGCAGAGAGACAGAGAGATGCAGAGATGTAGAGAGAGACGCAGAGATGTAGAGAGACACAGAGATGCAGAGAGAGATGCAGAAAGACAGAGATGCAGAGAGACACAGAGAGACCTAGAGACACAGAGAGATGCAGAGAGACACTGAGATGTAGAGAGACACAGAGAGACAAACACAGAGAGAGACAGCCACACGCAGAGAGAGCCACATGCAGAGACACTGAACAATGTAGAGAGAGATGCAGAAAGAAAGAGAGTCACATGCAGGGAGATGCAGAGAGGAGAGAGACGCAGAGAGAGAGAAATGCAGAGAGACACACAGCGACATGTAGAGAGAGACACAGAGAGATGCAGAGAAACTCAGAGATGCAGAGACAAAGAGAGAAAAGCAGAGAAACGCATGGGGATGTAGAGAGAGACAGAGATGCAGAGAGACCTAGAGAGAGAGCGAGTCAAACGCAGAGAGATACACAGAGAGACGCAGAGAGACAATGAGAGGAGAGGCAGACAGAAAGAGAGAGTCGCGTGCAGAGAGAGACACTCACAGAGAGACACATCCAGAGAGAGACAGAGAGACACACGGAGAGATGCGTGCAGAGAGAGAGGCACGCAGAGTGATACTGAGCAACACAGAGAGAGATTCAGAGAGATGCAGAGAGTGAGGGAGAGACTCAGAGAGACACAGAGGGAGATTCAGAGAGACAGAGATATGCTGTGAGAGAGACAGAGAGAGAGATGTGCACAGAGAGATGCAGAGAGAGACTCAGAGAGAGAGACACGCCGAGAGAGAGACATAGAGAGATATGCAGAGAGAGACACACAGATGCAGAGACACACAGAGATGCAGAGAGAGATGCAGAGATGCAGCAAGAGAGAGATTCACAAGAGACACAGACAGATGAACAGAGAGTCACAGAGACAGAGACGCATGCACAGAGAGAAATGTGCTCAGAGATAGATGCAGAGAACCACAGAGGGATGCAGAAAGAGACTCAGAGATGCAGAGGCACAAAGAGACACACAGAGAGACTTAGAAACACGTAGAGAGAGAGACATGCAGAGAGATACAGTGAAAGAGAGACACAGAGACACAAAGCGACATAGAGACACAGAGATGCAGAGAGAGACAGAGAGATGCAGAGCGATGTAGAGACACAGACACAGAGAGAGAGACACAGAGATGCAGAGAGATTCAGAGAGAGAGAGAGAGATGCAGAGACAGACGCAGAGAGAGGAAGAACAGAGAAATGCAGAGAGAGACAAAGAGATGCAAAGAGAGACACAGAGATGCAGAGGGACGGTGAGAGACGCACACAGAGAGAGGTGCAGAGAGATGCAGAGAGACACATGGAATGAGGGAGAGACGCAGCGACACACACAGAGATGCAGAAAGACTTAGAGACGCAGAGAAATAGAGAAGCAGAGAGACACGGATAGATGCAGAGAGACATAGAGACACACAGAGTGCAACACAGAGATAAACACACAGAGAGAGCCGCATGCAGAGGCAGAGAGACGCTGAGCAACACAGAGAGATGCAGAGAGACGCAGAGAGAAATGGAGTCGCATGCAGAGAGACACAGAGAGACAGAGACATGCACAGAGAGAAGCAGAGACACAGAGAGATGCAGAAAGAGAGATGAAGAGACACAGACACGCAGAGATGCAGAGAGACAGAGAGATGCAGAGAGAGACAGAAAGAGAGAGATGCAGAGAGACACAGAGAGATCTGGAGAGAGACACAGAGAATCACGCAGAGAGATGCAGAGAGACATACAGAGAGAGATAGATGCAGAGAGACTTAGAGATGCAGAGATGACAGAGATGCAGAAAGAGACAGACAGAGAGAGAGAGACGCAGAAGAATAGAGAAGCAGAGAAACACGTGGGGATATATAGAGAGACAGAGATGTAGAGAGACATAGAGAGAGATGCAGAGAGACAGTGAGAGAGACAGAGAGAGTCACGCTCAGAAAGATGCAGAGAGATCCACGCACACAGAGACGTGAGCAGAGAGAGAGAGACAGATGTAGAAAGACTCAGAGAGAGATGCACACAGAGAGACAGATGCAGAGAGACACAGAGAGACATGCACAGAGAGAGAGAGACGTGCACGGAGAGGCAGATGCAGAGAGTCACAGAGAGACACAGACACAGAGAGACATGCACAGAGAGAGATGTGCACAGAGAGAGACAGATGCAGAGAGACGCAGAGAGACACAGACACATAGACACACAGAGACTTGTACAGAGAGAGACGTGCATAGAGAGATGCTGAGCAACAAAAAGAGAGACACAGAGAGTCAGAGAGATGCAGAGAGAGACGCAGTGAGGGAGAGATGCAGAAAAGAGAGAGAGAGATGCAGAGAGACAGAGAGATGTGCACAGAGAGAGATGCAGAGAGAGACTCAGAGAGAGAGAGACGCCGAGAGAGAGATACAGAGAGACACTCAGAAAGAGACACACAGAGATGCAGAGACACAGAGAGAGATGCAGCAAGAGAGATACGTGCAAGACACAGAGAGATGCACAGAGACACAGAGACACGTGCACAGAGAGGTGTGCTCAGAGATAGACGCAGAGAGCCACAGAGAGACTCAGAGATGCAGAGAGACATAGAGACACGTAGAGAGAGAGGTGCAGTGAGACAGAGAGAGATACACAGAGAGACACAGGGATGCAGAGCAATGTAGAGACACAGAGATGCAGAGAGTGACACAGAGAAACAGAGCAATGCAGAGATGCAGAGATGCATAGAGAGATGCAGAGAGATGCATAAAGAGACACGCAGAGATAAAGAGAGACACAGAGATTCAGAGACAGAGATACACAGGGAGAGAGAGATGCAGAGAGAGGGAGATGTAGAGAGATGCAGAGAGAGAGTCTCGCACAGAAAGATGCAGATGAGTGCAGAGAGAGATACGTGCAGAGACATGTGCCGAGAGAGTGATGTGCGCAGAGAGACTCTAAGCCACATAGAGAGAGAGACAGAGACAGATAGAGAGACGTAGAGAGGGAGAAATGTAGAGACATGTAGAAAGAGAGACATTCAAAGAGAGAGATGAAGTGAGAGAGAGACTCAGAGGGGCAGAGAGACAGAAAGAGGCAGAGATGTAGAGAGAGGTGCAGAAAGAGACTCAGAGAGACAGAGAGATGCAAGAGAGAGACACAGAGAGCCGCAGAGACAGAGAGAGATGCAGAGAAACAGAGAGAGACGTACAGACACAGAGAGAGATGCAGAAAGGGAGAGACATAGAGAAACGTAGAGAGAGAGAGACTCAGAGGGGTGAGAGAGACACAGAGAGCCAGAGAGATGCAAAGATACCTAGGGACACAGAGATGCAGAGAGGGACACAGAGAGATGCAGAAAGAGAGAGGCATGCAGAGATGTAGAGAGATGCAGAGAGAGACACACACACAGAGAGAGACACATAGAGACAGAGAGATGCAGAGAGAGGGAGGGGCAGAGAGACACAGAAAGACACAAAGACAGAGATGCAGAGAAACGCAGAGAGATGCAGAGACGAGTGCAGAGATGCAGAGAGAGACAGACGCAGAGATACACAGAGATGCAGAGAGACAGAGATGTAGAGACACGAGAGAGATACAGAGAGGGAGAGACAGAGACATGTAGACAGAAGCAGAGAGAGACATTCAGTGAGAGAGAGACTTGGGCAGAGCGACAGAGACACAGAGACGGAGAGAGTGACACAGAGATGTAGAGAGAGACAGAGAGAGATGCAGAGAGATGTAGAGACACCTAGACATGGAGAGAGACACAGAGAGATGCAGAGACAGAGACACTCACAGAGAGACGTACAAAGAGAGACAGACAGACACAGAGAGAGATACAGAGACACACAGAGACAGACAGAGAGACATAGAGACAGAGAGGCACACACAGAGAGAGACAGAGTGACATTTTCTGTTTCTTCCTGTGTATTTGAAAGTTGCCCATTGACTAAGGATGACAAAAGAACTGATGTTTTTGAATTGTGGTGTTGGAAAAGAGTACTGGACATTCCATGAACTGTTGAAAGAATGGCAGTTCTCTAAAGATGAAACAAGTCTGTCTTAGAGGAAGTATCATCAGGATGCTCCTTAGAGACAAAAATGGTGAAACTTCATCTCACATATTTTGGGCATGTTGTCAGAAGGGACCAGTCTTTAGAAAAAGACATCATGCTGGGAACTTGGACAGTTGAAGAAAGAAAGGAGGAAAACTCTCAATAGCGGAGTGACATAGCAACTGTGACAATGGGAGATTGCATGTCAGAGACACTGATGATGTACAGGATAGGGCAATGTTTTGATCTGGTGTTCATAGGGTCTCTGTGAGTTATAATCCACTTGATTGTGCATAACAACAATTAATTTTAATTTGCCACCTATGCCATAATATCATCCTCCAAAGGTCATTGCTAAAGTTAAATTGTATGACTTATTAAAATACCTAGCAAAGAGTAAAAATGAATTAATATTTCATCCTCTGCCCTGTATGTAGCATATTATAAAGGCATTATGTGAATTCAGTCAGTACACTGAGGTTACATAGTTGACTTTTAATTTAAATTTAACACCAAAGTTGATCTTATCTTAAAATTGGCCCTCTGGAGAGGAGTAGGAATATTATTTCTTCACAAGAAAATATATCTAATTATACTTATTTCCAGTCTAAGAAAACACAGATAGTCAATTGGTTATATTATAGATTATTATATAGAATTTTATTTGGCTAGTCTGCTTGAATTGTTTCTTGATAGAAAGCATGGAAACTGGCAAGATTCTGTCTTACTACAGTTAGACAGTTCAACATTTTTCAAGATTTTTTTCCTTTGTGCTTTATTCATACTACATCACATCTCTGATCTCTAACCACTGATCTATGTGGCAATCACTTGACTGCTAAGATTCTAAGGAAGATTCTGTCATTGAGTACTAAGAGTGATGAAAGCAAGCAACAATGTCTTCTGAATTCTGGCATAATTACTGCCAATATCTTAGAAAAGAAGATGTTATATTTGGAGCAAGAGTTCATAGATACAAGCAAAGGAAATTAAAAACAAGATCATGACTCAGGTCATGAATCATCTTTGCTAGCACTCTTTTTGAAGAAGTAGATTAAAGCATTCCTCCATGTTAAGAAATAAAATGTAGAATAGGAGCATGACTTTTGTTCATTTTCTTTTCTTCATCTGAAAACCGATAAAAATCATGATGCTAGAAAAAGTAAAACAAGAATTAATTACTATATTATTATTACAGCTCTGTGAACTGGAACAGTCTTAGAGAGCCAAATAATTTAAAGAAGATCATACAGGGAGTAATCTGGTATGCAGACCCAAGTCTGTGTTTAATACTCTATTTATAATGAGCAGATTATTACTCCACATATCCATTTAATTCTAAACCACAATGAAAAAGAGGAGTATAGTTAAAATATAGCTCTTATAAGGACAAATACTGCATATGACAATTACTGTAAAAATAGAAGGATTACTAGTAAAACATGTATTGTAACCCAAGGGGATAAAGGGTGGGAAGAGAGGGGTAAGGATGGGTAGGGGCAAAACAACGTTCCACACTTTGAAGGGTGAAAGGAGGGGGTGAAAGAAACGGGAAGGATCCAGCAGGGACCTGAAAAGATTGGGTAATGATGGGCAAGGTCCAATGATGATTTATTTTTATAAAACATAAATTATAATACATGGGAATGATTGTATTAAACACAATATGAATAGAGAACAGTGTGATACACAATGTATATGAACTTTGTGAGCAAATAAAAAGAAATTATATATGAAAAAAATAGGTGTATTTGTTATGTTGCATAGTACCCCCTGGAAGTAGATCAATCATTGAAAATTAATGTACCAAATACCATTTTGTCTAAACCTAATTTGCCAAATGACTATTTCACCAAATAGACAATTTATAAAATTCACAAAAAATGTGGTTTGTATTCTGAAGAATAATTTATTTTTAATTAATTTACTTAGAAATACACACTGACAATATATTTCCATTTGAGAGTATAATTAAGAATTATATTCCATCTTTCAATGAAACTAGTGAGAGGCAAAACTCAATGAGATTGCCTTGTTTTTCTGGGAATGTAAGTGTACTGCCTTGACAAGGTGCAATCTTATCACTTTACTATTGTTTTCTATTATTGTTGTTGTTATTGTGTGCCATTGACTCAGAACTTATCCTCCAGCAAATTTTCGGAGGCAGTTAATCACACAGGAAGAGATTGCCCATCTTTCTCGCCAGGTGTAGTTGGTGGCCTCAAACCAAGAGCCTTTGGGATTGCCGTGCAGCTTCTTGTCACTAGGCCACCATTAGTGGAACATATTTGATTTTTCTTTTCTGACATAAGCTCTGGGTTTTGCAATTTTTACTATTTAGTAATTATCATCCTTATAAATGAAATCATAAAAAGACTAGGTCTATAATAAGACTATCCTATCCCATAACATAATTTTATTTAAAATATTGCTAAGAAGAATGCTTTTATGGTAACTATTGATTACATTAATTACATATATTCAAGAAGACTATTCCTTAAAATACACTTTAAAAAATTTTGTATTGGCTTAAATAATGAATTATATGTTTCATTCATATACATTGTGTTTCAAACATTCCTCTATTCACATTGTGTTTCATATGATCATTCCCATACATTGTATTTTATACAATTAATCACCATTAATCTATTCCCAGTGTGCTTTTTATAACTTGATAAATTTCAAACTTTTCAAGGTGGCAATGCAAGCTTTAGTGTGGCTACAACTCAGTCATAGTAATCATTCAAACTTTAAAGTGCATATAGATCATTTGTGAATCTTGTTAAAATACACATTCTGAGTTTCAAGATCACATGACAAACAACATGGATTTATAATAAATTGACTTTCTGTGACCTGATATGAAATTAATGGAACTAAAACAATATCCATTACACTGTTTTACTCCTTCAACTGCACTTACCTATTTTTTACACATTTTGTATAATACAGATTTTGCATAGCTATTAATATGACTAATATTTAAAGTGATAAAAAATTAAAGAGGCAAAAGCAAAAATTGGTTCATTATTGTGTAGATAATCGAAACAGTTTGAGGAAAGCATTGATTACCATCTGTTGTCCTGTCTAACCTTGCCTGAGTTCTCAGCATAAAGTATGTCCATAAAAATTATAGTTGTTAGAAACATGCATGCTTGTATAATAATGGAGCTTTAGCAATAAACAGCCCATTTGAAGTACCTGCTTTACTGTAATTAAACACGTCCATGTCATATATTGTTAAATCTAGTAAAGAAGGAAATAAATTATATGAAGAAAATAAATTATACCTTGTAGTACTTTGACCTAAATTATCTAAATAAGTTATTCTTGTTTATAAGGAAGAAATTACATATTAACATTTAAAGCTATCAAAAGTATTTTCTTATGTGGACAAAATAATTTTTTACTTAGAAAAAATTATCTTTTAAATAATTAATGTTGAATAACCAATTAAATATGATTAGTAATATAACTGAGTTCTGGATTTTGTTAAGTGAAGCAGGTCTCAACCTTGGTTACATTTTTTAATCATTTGAGAAGATTTAAAAAAATTATCAGTACTCACCACACTCCCCAGATTGATTAATTCTGAATCACTTGCTACTCAGCATTTTTTTTCAAATTATCAGGGTAGATGCTGTTCACAGTCTCTGAATTTACATAATTGTTCATTATACCTTCTTCCTGAGCATGATATTATATAGGGGCCCAGTGAAAACACAGTTCCAATTCTTCCTATTCTTTTTTGTTATTTGCACACAGGACTTTCTGCTAACGACATAATTCTTGCTTATTAATTAGACTAAGACATAAACTCATTAACTCATGGAAGTCTAGTCAGAATTGACTCATAGCTGACCTCCATTGGGTTTCTGAAGCTATAAGGCACACAGGAGAACATTGTCCATCTTTGTTCTGTGGAG
Source organism: Elephantulus edwardii (assembly GCF_000299155.1). Taxonomy (NCBI): domain Eukaryota; kingdom Metazoa; phylum Chordata; class Mammalia; order Macroscelidea; family Macroscelididae; genus Elephantulus; species Elephantulus edwardii. The sequence goes on along the minus strand of NW_006400218.1, from coordinate 558,010 downwards.
CTTTTGGTGGATTTGAACTGCCTTTGAGTTAGCAGTGTAACTGTGTATGGACTGTGCCACCAGGACTCCCTAGACTAACGCGTGTTGTTGTTCTGTACAGATTCATATTGGTATGTACTGACTCATGTTGTTATAGAATCAACTCACAGGTGCAGTGGGTTTTCAAAGGGAGTAAATAACACAGGAGTAGATTCCCTATATTTCTCCTTTGGAGCAACTGGTGCTTTGAGTTGGTGCTGCAGTTCCTTACCCCTAGGCAACCCAGACAAACACAGACAAATAAATTGGTAATATTTATAAACTTGTTATCTATTTTTTAATAAAGCTGAGACCCTCTGGGGTATAATAATTATTTTCTTCCTGTCTTCTTGGCCTGGGTTAATGTCATTGGACATCAATAAGCAGATAAGCAATGACAACTTGATGGAAACATGCAAATAGTTCCATTCATTTTCATGAAAATTATCTTTATGATTCTACTTAAAAGTAAGTAATCCAAAAAAATTTTAAAAAGTAAGTAATCCAGTATAAAATAAAAATGTTACAAAAATATTAAATGTTGCTACAAGTACAAAAAAATACTAGATTTGAACACATAAGGGATATTTATTCTTTTAAAAATAGCCTACTGAACTTCTGAAAATAAGTTATACCATAATACTAAAAGAAAAAAGTGTGATAAATGAGTGTATGGTATATGGACTTTTAAATGACATAGGGAGCTCTAGTGGCCTAGTGGTAAGAAGCTGCACCGTAATTCCCAAGGCATGTGGTTAGAATCCTCTATAGAATTTCTATAAGAGAATGGTGATTAATCTTCTCCCTTGTGATTAACTGCCTCTGAAAGCCTGCTGGTGGGGGGGATCAGCTGGGGGTCAATTCTGACTCAGTGGTACTCAGCAATAACAATGTGCACCACTGCCTTTTCTCTTTAAAATAAGCATGTCTAGGCGGAACACTGGTTCCCAAAGCAAGTGCTTGTGAGGATATGGGACTGAAATTTCCCTGGGAATAGGTCCCTCCATTTGGGGATCTTTGCCTCTTTAGCTGTGGGGCCATCCCAAGGGCCAAACAGGACAAGACAGTTTGGGGCACAGAGCTACAAGCAGAGTAAAGATTTTCTCAGCTTTCTGGGAGAGGGAGGGCTGACTTGAGACCTCCTGGCCCACAAACTGCTTAAATTTTCAGCCCTGGTCTTATGCCACTCCAGAGACAAAGGAAGACAAGACAACAAACACTTTTGAGTGTTTATGGGGAGATGAGACTGAAACTTCCTTGGGATAGGCCCCTTCATTTGGAAATCCTTACTTCTGTGTCTGTGGGGCCATCCCAAGGGCCAAATAGGACAAGAGAGTTTTGGACACAGAAATACAAGCAGGGGAAAACCTATCTTAGCTTTCTACGAAAGAGAGGGCTGCCTTGACATCCCCCTGCACACAAACTACTTAAGTTGGAGGCCCTTATCTCACTCAAGCCACACCAGAGATAAAGGAAGACATTAAGCTTCAGGAGAGAAAACACAGGAGGTGAGGCACTGCTACCCAAAGTGAGCACTTTGGGGTGCTAGTGCAGACATAGAACTGACACTTCCCTGGGGATAGGTCTCCCCATTTGAAGTTCCTTGCCTCCTTGGCTGCAGGGCCATCCCAGGTGCCAGAAAAGACAAGAGAATTTGGGGACACAGAGCTACAAGCAGGGGAAAGACTTTCTCAACTGGCACCTTAAGCTTCAAGACAGAGCTGACTTGAAACTCTACTAGACAAAAACAGTGGAGTACTAGGTCTCATACCACCTGGCCACACAATAGATGAAGACGAAGAAGGACAATAGAGTTTGGGACAGTAGATGGACACTAAGGCAAAATTCCCATAGGACTGCTGTGTAGAACAGAGAAAACCTGAAGGACTTTAGGAAAGGAAAATTTTCCCAGAAAGGACTTTCAGTAGAGTGAGTGGCTCACCCAATGATTGAACATTTTAACCTGGCAACGAATCAATAATATAATAAAGATACATGTATGGCTAAGCACAACTGATAACAGTGCATCTATATGCCCAAATCAATCTCCACAATAGTCTATGTGTTTCCTATTGCCCTTTAGAGTAGTGAGAGAAGATCTTCACCCTGAAACCTACAGCATCCCTTTTCAGCAGGAAGTAGTTAAGAGAATACGCTGTCCCCTTTTTTCCTTGTGAATCAGGGTGAAATCTCTCTCAGGGAGGAGTGATAGGGAATGGCAAAGGACACACTGACAAAGGAGATTAATCAGAACTGGTTTTGACAAGCACTGTGGCAAAGGGACAATTAAAACAGACTTTCAAGGAATAGTCAACCTGAATCCTTCTGATCATATGGAGATTTTTTTTAGTTTATTATGTTTAATTTGTTTTATTTGTTTGTGTATAAAGGATGCTCATGTAGATGGTAACATAATTATGATAAAAACAAAAGGGGGGAATATGGGAAGCCAATACTAAATATTTGTTATAAACTAAATGCTATTTTTTTAAAAAGAAAGAAAATATCAATATTTAGAAAGAAAATGTGGCAACTAAAGTGTTATTTAAGATAGGAGAAACTTGTCCAACATTTTAGAGAAGAAAAGGCAATAAAAAAGTTAAATACATTAAAAATATAATAAAGATTAAAACTACAAACAACTTATGCAGTCACAATAGAAATGACCTAACAATTATCAAGGAAAAACTTCATATAATGTCGAGAAAGCAAGAGGCTTTTTAAAAAGACTGTGATAAAGCTAATTAAGCCTTCTCAAACAACAACAACAAAACACACACACACACACACACACACACACACACACACACAGAATATTGCAGACCCAATGAATACTCCAAAGCCAAGAAGGTAGATAATATATGTTGATATGGAGATATTCGAACAACTACAAAATAAAGTACAAATGATTGGAGAAACAATGTAAACAAAAAAAAGAGAGAGAGAAAATGCTAGAGGTAGAAAACCAGAATAAATATATTGATGAGGGATTATTTGAACAGCTACTGAAGAAGGTACAAGAATGACAGAAGAAACACAGTGGAACACACAAAGAAAGCAAACACTCCAGAGACATGGAGCCAGAAGAAATATATTGATGAGGAGGAACTTGCACAACCAAAGTAGAAAATGCAATACATAGAAGAAAGAATTGAAGTTATAGATAAAGCGGTACAAAAACTTAAAAACTAATCACAAGATAGAGAATTTAATACTCAGGTTTCACTCTGGAATTTATCAGTCTTTGGTCCTTTACCAAAGATGTCCGGAGTTGGAGCTATTATGAGTTAAACGGCACAAAACAAGATAGAGAATTTAAATAAAACTGCAATCTAGAATATTAAGACTGAAATAGCAGAAGTGTCCAACATGCTGGAAGGACAAAATAAAGTAGAACAGAATAGATGGATCAGAGAGTCATTTAACTGGAAGACAAGAACCTCAATGGAAATTTATTACAAGAAAAATCAGAGATGAGAATTAAGAAAATGAAGAAAACCTTAGAATCATGTGTAATGGCATCAATAGGAACAACGTAAGTGTTATTAGATTCCAGAATACAAGAGGGACAGGGAAATCATTGAGAAAATTGTGGAAGGGGTACTAGAAGGAAACTTCTTAGATATTAGGAAGAGCGAGGAAACCCACACTCAAAAAGCTCAGCAAACACCAAATAGACTAGACCCAAAGAGAAAAACCTCAAGAGATATCATAGTCAAATTCTCTAAAATAAAAAATAAGGATATAGATAGCACAAGAAAAACAGAGAGTCAACTACACAGGAAAAGTAATTAGATTAAATGGTGATTTTTTTTTTAGCAGAACTGTGAGAGCAAGAAGACAATGGGATGGCATATACAAAAGTTCAAAGAAAACAATTGCCAACTGAGAATCCTGTACCCAGGAAAGCTGTCCATCAAATATGAAGTTGAAATTAGATCCTTTGCAGAAAAGAAGGAACTTAAGGAATTTGTGAAAAGATCAAAACTATAAGAGATTTTAAGTGAAGTCCTTCATACAGTGATGGAAAAGGAAAGTGCATGGGCTATAGTAACCAGAAATAACAAAAGAAATATGACAAAATGGCAATGGTAAAACCTGGCCTGAAAATAACCCCACTTAATGTAAATGGACTAAATGCACCAATTAAGAGGAAAAGAGTAGCAGAATGGATTAAATAAACAAATCCCATCAATATGTTGCCTACAAGAGACACATCTCAAACAAGAAGAGAAAGACAAATTCAAAATCAAAGTCTAGGAAAAAATATACCAAGCAAATGGCAATCTCCAAAAAGCAGGAATGGCAGTATTAATCTCTGATAAAATGGATTTCAGAATGAAATAGCTCTGTGTATATGCTATCCCATTGTCTTCTAGCTCACATGGTTTCTGTTGAGAACTCAGCACTTAATCTAATTATTTCCCTTTATAGGCGACTCTTTGTTTTTCTCGTGCTTCTTTTAGAATTCTATCCTCATCTTTTAATTTGGAGAATTCGACTATTTTATGACTTGATGTTTTTCTTTTGGGGTCTAGTCTATTTGGTGTTCACTGTGCTTCTTGAATGTGGATTTCCCCTTTCTTCAAAATACCTGGGAAATTTTCTTTTAGAACTTCTTCCATAATCTTCTCAGTGATTTTCCTGTTACTCCCCTGTTCTGGAATTCTAATCATACGTATATTATTCTGTTTGATGTCATCCCACATGCTTCTAACATTTTCTTTTTTTCTTTACGTCTTATCTCTGATTTTTCTTCTTATATGTTTTCAGTGAGGCTCTCCGCTTCCAATTCATTAACTCTCTCTCTGTTCCATCTCTTCATTTCTACTTTTTTGTGCTACCAGAGTGGTGGACACTTCTGCCATTTCAGTCTTAATGTTCTGGATTGCATTTTCATGCATATCTGTTATTTCTGTTGCTGTGTTTCCTGTACCCTCTCTGTCTTGTGATGATTTTTTTAAGTTTTTATACCACTTTTTCTATATTATCAAATCTTTTGCATTTTCTTCCATAGCTGTTCAAGTTGGTCCTCATCAATATATTTCTTCTGGACTGTTGTCTCTGGGTTATTTACTTTCTTAATTGCTTCTTCCTTCATTTGCATCTCCCTCTGTGGCTGTTCAACTAACTCGACATCAACATATTTCTCTGGTTCTTTCCATCTGGAGTATTCATTGATCTGCTCTTTTAGGAGAAGGGTTGTGTTTTTTCTTCCATGATAACTGAGGCCGACGGCTGCATTCTTGACATTATGTGAGTCTTTTCTTAGTTGATGTTGTTCTTCTTGATTGCCATCCAGTAGAACACGACTCATAGCTACCCTATGAACAAAAGACCTGAAACCTATCTATAAGTATCATCGTTTCTCAAACTACAGAGTTTCCAGAGGCATGTTGTTTAGGACGTGAATGTCACTCCTGCTTCCAATAGTAGATGTTAGACCATTTTAACTATTTAGTGACCAAGACCATGGCAATGTTTTGTGAAGGACCTATACATTTGTGCTTTGTTCTTGGCCTGAGGCTTGGCAGCTGCTGAGGACACAGTGGCTGATAAGGATGTATGGCAGCTGTGGATGTGGTGGCTGCTGACGACACAGCACTGAAGTATCTTTTTAAAAAAAAAACTTCAATTTTTTAAAATTATTATTAATTTTAATGAAAATTTACAGAGATTTTGGATTTCCATTCATTCATTATTGCATTTTTCTCCCTAGTCACCCCTCCTCTCCAGTTCATTCTTCTCTTTGAAAAGTAAAAGAAAAATTCTTTCATTGTTATATAATCCCTCCCCCCAGTCCTCCTCCCATTCCACTATGCAGCCTTCGTTCTGGACTCATGTCATGACAATAATACCTAACCATATATACCTTTCAAATAGTTCTCTCTCTCATTTGTTTCAATGAAGTATGCATAATTTAGTTCATCTTTCTCAGTCTCCACTTGCCATCCCTATGTCAGTCCCATTTTACAACAATGGCACTATACAGTATTTGTCCTTTTGTGACTGCGATATTTCACTCAGCATGTCCTCAAAAGTCATCCAATTTGAATGATATTGCATGAGTTCCTTGTTTTTCAATGCAACGTAGTATTCCATTGTTTGAATATACCACAGCCTCTCTATCCATTCGTTTGTTGATGAGCACTTAGGCTGTTTCCAACTCCTTGCTATTGTGAACAAAGCCGCAATAAACATGGGTGTGCATATATCTGCTTCGGTAGCAGTTATGGTTTCTTTGGGGTATATTCCAAGTAGTGAAATTTCTGGGTCAAATGGTATTTCTATTTCCAACTTTTAAAAAAAAATTTATTTTATTCATTTAAATGAACATTTACAGAGATTTTGGATTTCCATTCACTCATTATTGCATTTTATTCCCCTGCCCAACCCCCCCAGTTCTCTCTTCTCTTTGAAAAGTAAAATTCTTTCATTGGTATACAATCCCCCCCCCCGAGTACACTCCACTATGCAACCTTCATTCTGAGACTCTTGTCATAATCATAATGCCCAATCATATATCGCTTTTAAACTGTTCTCTCCTTCATCTGTTTCAATGCAGTATACATAATTTATCCAATTTTTCTCAGTCTCACCCCAATCCTGATGTCAGTCCCATTCTACAACAGTCGCACTATGCAGTATTTGTCCTTTTGTGACTGAGATATTTCACTCAGCATAATGTCTTCCAGGGTCACCCATTTTGAATAATATTGCATGAGTTCCTTGTTATGCAGCATAGTATTCCATTGTGTGAATATACCACAGCTTCTCTATCCATTCGTTTGTTGATGGGCACTTAGGTTTCTTCCAACTGCTTGCTATTGTGAACAAAGCCGCGATAAACATGGATGTGCGTATATGTTTGGGTGGTGGTTGTGGTCTCTTTAGGGTATGTTTCCAGTAGAGAAATTACTGGGTCGAATGACATTTCTGTTTGCAGCTTTTTGAGAAAGCAACATAGAAGCAACCTTCTATAGTGGTTGCACCATTTTACACTTCCACAACAGTGAATAAGGGTTCCAGTTTCTCCGCAACCTCGCCAGCATTTGTTGTTTGCTACTGTGTTAAATTTTGCTATTCTTACTGGGGTGAAATAACTCATAGTTTTTTTTATTTGCATCTCTCTTAGAGCCAGGGATTTTGAATATTTCTTCATGTGTTTGTTTTCCATCTGAATTTTCCTTTGGTGAAGTGTCTGTTCATATCCTGCACCCATTTTTCAATTGGGTTTTTTACCTTTATCTTGTTTGGTGTTAAATATCTTTTAAAACATAATAACTGGAGTTCTAAGATGAATAAAGTAATGATGATGAGAGAAGGAAAATAATAGAAAAAGGATTGACATTAAACATATTTTGTAAGAAATGTAAGAGAAATATTTCTTGACCCTTGTATTTGTGAATTAGAAGAGGAAAAACTAGATATTTATAAAAATTGTTTTATTAAATGTTATTTAAGTAATACACAATTCTAAATTATTAATCCACAATTGAGCATGCTGAATGGATGACATAGAAAGGTGACAGTGAAACAAATGAAAGCCATTGTTGCTTTTTTATAACAGATATTTTTGTATGGCTATCTTTACAAGCCTGAAAAAACAATATAAATTATAAGTACTTATACAAATAAGTTTTTTTAATTTAATTTTTTGTGTGTGTGTGTACCGTCAAATCGGATTTGACTGGTACACTCTTCTCCAGCAGAGCAACTGGTTGATTCGAACTGCGTACCTCTGGGATTGCAGTGCTGATTCTTGCCACTAGACTACCAGAGCTGCCTCACAAATAAGTTTTTAAAATGCAATAAAATACCTAAATTGAGTAATAAAGGAAAATAAAAGGGAAGCAATTTATAAATGTGTTCAATTTATAAGTGTGTTTTCAAACAGGTAATATGTATTTTGCAGCATATAGTAAATTATATATGAACATTTTGAAGTAACTTCACTTGAAGTCATGATGTTCATTGCTTATGCTTATTTTTAAAATCAAGGTAAATGTGGCAGCTATAAATTCATACCATTACAAATGTGTTGTTCTGATTATGACAATACACATATAACCTTGACTTACAGATAAAATTTTTCTGAAAAAGGGACAACATCTTTTAAATTTCTGAACATTCTTCCTTTGATTTATACAATGATTTCATTTTTAGAAAATTCAGTGGAAATTAACATCTCGAAATAAAATCTTGTGCTGTGTGTTATGAAGTTAGATTTTAGGGGAAAATACTAATAAATGAGATTTTCATCTGTATGACTGTGTGAAAAGAATTTATAACTGATTTCTGGTGTTGGTGTAGATTATTAAATATCCCGTGGACTACCTAAATAACAATCAAGTCTATCTTGGAGATAGAGCAACTGGATTGCTTCATGGACGCAAAGAGGTTCTGATTCTTGGGAAAAGGTGTCATGCTGGAAAAAGTAGGGGATCAGAGAAAGAGAGGAAGACCCTAAGAAAGATGATTTGACACAGTGATTACAAGGTGAATGAGCATGGCAGAGATTATAAGGATAGCACAAGGTTTTGATCTGCTGTTCATAGGGTCACTAATGATTCCGAGTTACCTCAATGACACCACCACCATTTTCTTCCCACTTTAATTTTGTTCCATTCAATAGAGTGAAGGAAACCCAGAAAATATAAATGAATGTGTTGGGAATAGCAGTAAAAGGACATTTCATATGTGAAAAATAATAAAAAGAAAATGTGAAGTAAGTAGAAGCAGTTTGGTATGAATGTAATGAAGCCCATCTTGGAGAGCTACTTCATAGATAATTAGCACTTAAAGACTTGGTAATGAAACCTGAACAACCATGGTGGAATGAAGGGCATCTTTTAAACAGCTGAAGGGAATGCTTGTGCCAAATGAAGTCACTGTGAAGAACCTTATTAAATGAAATCTAATAAATGAATAGGATGAAACATCATCAACTATACATTTAGCAACATTCTAAATTTTATATGATCATAGAATATTTTTTAATCTGAGAACATTTCTATCAGAAATTGAAATACAAAAATACAAAATACAAAAAAGCTTGACTAGTTCCCTCTCACTCACACAGATGGTACTAAATTGGAGATTAAAGTACAGAATCTATAACTTACTAACTCTTAGTTTTTCTCTTCTTTCAGTCTAGAATGTAATAGCTGAATCAATTTATCTTGACAATTTTTTAATCTTAGAAATAGTACCTAATCTATTCTTTGAAAATTTAATTTTTGCTAAGATACTATTTATCTGTCATGTACACCCTTAGCTTTACTTTCTGTGCTAAAAATATCTGAAGATATTTCTCTTTCTGTATTACTATTTGGAAATTGTAATATTCCTGTTATTACTTCTTTGAGAGCCTCATGGATATTTCAATTCATAGAGGAGATGCTGTCAAAATGCAAGCAGCATCATGAAAGGCTTATTTTAAAAAAATTATATTGATCTTGGCTGAAAGCAGGGAGTACCAGAGGAATGTCTATCTGTGCTTCATTGATTATGCAAAGGCGTTGACTGTGTGGACCATAACAAACTGTGGCTGACTCTGAGAAGAATGGGAATCCCAGAACACTTGATCATGCTAATGCAAAACCTATACTTGAACCAAGAGGCAGTCGTCAGAACAGAGCAAGGAAACACTGCATGGTTCAAAATTGGGAAGGGTGTATGCCAGGGATGTGTCCTGTCTCCATACCTTTTCAACCTGTATGCGGAGCAGATCATCCGGGAGGCTGGGCTCTATGAGGAGAAATGTGGCATCAGGATTGGTGGAAGATCTATCAACAATCTGCATTATGCGGATGATACAACCCTGCTTGCTGAAACTGAGGAGGACCTGAAGCACTTGCTGCAGAGGGTCAAGGACTGCAGCCTTCAATATGGACTGAGGCTCAATGTTAAGAAGACAAAGATTCTCACCACTGGACCAATTGGCAGCATCAGGGTGGATGGTGAAGAGATTGAGATTGTTCACAGCTTTAGTTTGCTTGGCTCCACAGTCAACACTCTTGGCACCAGCAGCCAGGAAATTAAAGATGTATTGTGATGGGAAAGTCAGCTGTTAGGGACCTCTCTAAAGTACTGAAGAGCAACGATGTCTCTCTGGAGACTAAGGTGTGTCTGATACAGGCCATGGGCTTTGCATTCACTTGTTATGCATCAGAGAGTTGGACAGTGACTAGGGAGGATAGAAGGAGAATTGATGGCTTTGAGCTTTGGTGTTGGAGAAGAATATTGAGGGTACTGTGGACTGCTAAGAAAACAAACAGATTTGTCCTGGAGAGGGTTAAACCAGGCTGCTCCTTGAAGGCAAGGATTCTGAGGCTTCGTCTGACATACTTTGGTCATGTTGTAAGGAGAGACAGGTCAGAAGGACATCATGCTTGGAATGGTGGAGGGCAGGCGCGGGAAGGGAAGGCCCCCTAGGAGGTAGATTGATTCGGTGGCTGGTGTAATTGGGATTAGTGTGTCAGAGACAATGAGATTGGCTCAGGACAGAACAGTGTTTAGGGCTGTTGTACATAGGGTCGCTATGAGTTGCAAGCGACTCCGCGGCGCATAACAACAACAACAACATATTGATTTATTTACAACGTTTAAATACATTGTTTTTCACACTGGATCTTTCCCATTTCCTTCAAGCCCCCCATCAAATTGTGCGACTGTATCATTAAAACCCCTCACCCCTGCCCATTCTCACCCCTTTGCTTCTAACTTCTCCCCTGTTGTATCTTCATATTCATTCTACAATAATGCTTTTATACAATATTTATCCTTCTGATATTGAGTTAGTTCACTCAGCATGATGCTCTCTAGTCCCTCCCAAGAAAGGTAGTGATTTACAAAATCATTGCTCCTGCTTGCTGTACTGTAGTATTCAATTGTGTGAATGTATCATCATTTCTCAATCTATTAATTTGTGGTTGGGCATCTGGGATGTTTCCATGTCCTTGTAATGGTGAATAACACTGCTATGAATATTAGTGTACAAGTCTCTATTTGAGCCTCAGTTCTCAGTTTCTGGTGGTATATTCCAGTTAGTGCAATAGCTGAGTCATATGGAATTTCTATGTTCAGCTTTTTGAAGAAAAGCCAAACTGTCTTACAGAGCGGGTGTACCATTTTACAATCCCACCAACAATGTATAAGAGTTCCTATCTCAAGCGATATATGATTGGGTATTATGGTTATGATAAGAGTCCAGAATGAAGGTTGCATAGTGGACTATACCCAGAGTGTGTGTGTGTGTGTGGGGGGGGTTTGTATACCAATGAAGGAATTTTTCTTTTACATTTCAAGGAGAGGAGCGAACTCGGGGGGAGGGGTGGGCAAGTAGAAAAGTGCAACAATGAGTGAATGGAAATCCAAAATCTCTGTAAATGTTCATTAA
>NW_006400218.1:543334-546331 GCF_000299155.1 Elephantulus edwardii | reverse complement strand
TTTTAATACACATGGGGATTTAATCTTAAGAAGGTTCCATTTTATCCTCTTCAGACTGAGCATTTCTGGTTTTATTTGGCAATCTCCTTATACTGTATACTAGGTCTTCTAAACTTGGCCCCAGATTGTCTCTTATGAACTTTATGGTTTGGGGATTTATTAGCAGGTCTCTGATCAACCTTAAATTGATTTTTGTAAAAAAGAAATTGATTTTTGTATATGGTGTGAGGTATGGATCCTCTTGTAGGTTTCTGTAGTTTTGCCAGCACCGTTTGTTCAGGTTATCATGTCCTCATTTGATAGGTGTGATTTCCTTGTGGAATATCAGTTGACCAGAGATATCTGGGTCTATTTCTGAGTTCTCAATTCTGTTCCATCAATCTCTGTACCTCTCATTGTACCAGTACCATGCTGTTTTGGTTAATACTATAGTGTAGTAAGTTTTGATGCCTTGCACTTCATTTTTTTACTTTTTACTTTAATGAAAGTTTACAGAGACTTTAGATTTCCATCCATTCATTCATTCATTGTTGCACAGTTTCCTCCCTCCCCACCCCTCCCCCCAGTTCACTTTTCTCTTTAAAAATCTTTCATTGTTTTACAATCCCCGACCTCCTTGTCCACTCCGCTATTCAGTTTCATTCTGAACTCTTGTCATGACAGTAATACCCAATCATATTTTCCTCCTAAACAGTTCTCTCCCTTCTCTGTTTCAATGCAGTATACTTTTTTTTAACCCCCTTTTATTTTCCCCCAACCCCAATATCAGTCCTACTTTACAGCAGTGGCACTATGCAATATTTGTCCTTTTGTCACTGAAATATTTCACTCAGCCTAATGTCCCCCAGGGTCACCTATTTTGTGTAATATTTCATTAGTTCCTTGTTTTTCAATGCAGCATAGTATTCCACAGCTTCTCTAGTCATTCGTTTGTTGATGGGCATTGAGTTGTTTCCAACTCCTTACTATTATGAACAGAGCCGTGATAAACATGGGTGTGCATATATCTGCTTGGGTGGCAGTTATGGCTTCTGTAGGGTGTATTTTCAGTAGTGGAATTGCTGGGTCAAATGGTATTTCTATTTCCAGCTTTTTGAGAAAACACCATACTGCCTTCCATAGTGGTTGCATCATTTTACACTCCCACCAACAGTGAATAAAGGTTCCAGTTTCTCTGCAACCTCACAGGCATTTGTTATTTGCTGTTCTGTTAAATTTTGCTGTTGTTACTGGGGTGAGATGATACCTCATAGTTATTTTTATTTGCATGTCTCTTAGAGCTAGAGATTTTGAGCATTTCTTCATTTATTTGTTTTCCATCTAAATGTCTCCTTTGGTGAAGTGTCTGTTCATATCCTGTGCCCATTTTTCAATTGGGTTATTTACCTTTATCTTGTTGTGGTACTCAGGCACTTTATAAATTCTAGATATATGTCCCTTACCATACATTACCAAGTATTTTTCCCAGTCTGTGGCTTACCTTTTTTAACCTGTTGGAGAAGATTTTGAATGTACATAGGGATTTTATTCTTAGAAGGTCCCATTAATCTATTTTATCCTCTCTTGGTTGTAGGTTTTTCAGGACGCTTGGAAGACTTTTCACGTTGTGGAGGGCTTCTAGAGTTCTTCCAAGTTTTTCACTAATAAAGGTTATAGTCCTTGGTTTTAGTACTAAATCCTTGATCCTCTTTGAGTTGGTTTTTGTGTATGGAGTGAATTGGGGATCTTGCTTGAGCTTTCGACAGATTGTTTTCCAATTTTTCCAACACCATTTGTTAAAAAGGCTGCCATTTCCTCACTTATTTCATCTCCTTGTCAAAAATCAGTTGACCATAGGTAGATGTGCTGATTTCTGGGTTCTCAGTTCTATTCCATTAGCCTATGTGTCTGTTGTTATACCAGTACCACACTGTTTTGACCACCTAAGCAGTGTAGTAGGCTGTGAAATCAGAGACTGAGATGCCTCATACCTTGTTTCACATTTTTAAGGAGTGCTTTGCTTATTTGTGGCCTCTTCCTGTTCCAAATGAAATTGGAGTTTGCTTTTTCCATCTTGTTCATGATTGGAATTGGTATTTGTACTGGGATTGCATTGAATGTGTAATTGCCTTTGCTATTATTGTAATTTTCGCAATATTGAGTCTTCCTATCCATGAGCAAAGTATATTCTTCCATTTTTCCAGGTCTCTTTGTTTCTTGTAGTAATGTTTTATAATTTTCTTTGATTAGATCCTTTGTGCTTCTTGTTTTACTCCCAAGTATTTAATCTTGTGATTAGCTATTGTGAAGGGTATTATTTTTCTTAGCACCAGCACTTTATTCTCTTTGTCACTGTTGAGAAATCCATTTGATTTTTGTATGTTGGTCTTGTATCCTGCCACTTTGCTGGATTGGTAAACTATGTCCAGGAGTTTTCTTACTGAGTTTTTAGGGTTTTCTAAGAATACTATCTTATCTTCTACATATAGAGATACTTCTAACTTCTTTTTGCTGGTTTGGATACCTCTTATTTCCTTTATTTTGTCTTATTGCTATCACTAAGTATTCTAATACAATATCTAATAGGAGAGGTGATAGTGGGCATCCTTGCCTAGTTCTTGTTCTCAAAAGGAACGCCTTTCATTTCTCTCCATTGATAACAATGTTGGCTCTCAGGTTTGCATATATACTTTTTACTATGTTGAAGAAATTCCCCTCTAATCCTATTTTGTTGAATGTTTTAATAAGGAAAGGGTGTTGGATTTTGTCAAGGGCCTTTTCTGCATAAATTGATAGGGTCAATGATATATTTCTTGTTCTTTGCTTTATTTATGTGAAGAATTACATTAATTGTTTTCCTTATGTGGAACCATCTTTGCATACCTGTTATGAATCCCACTTGGTCATGGTGAATTATTTTTTTAATGTACTGTTGGATTTTGTTGGCCTGGATTTTATTCAGGATTTTTACATCTGTGTTCTTGAGAGATAATTTGCCTATAGTTTTCTATTTTGGTG
>NW_006400218.1:531587-539345 GCF_000299155.1 Elephantulus edwardii | reverse complement strand
ATTGGACACATCTATATATAATTTCAAATTGTGTTATTTCATTTCTATGTGTTTAGATATTTGTGTGTTCTCTTTATGTAATTGATATCTAGATTGATTTTATGATGATGGTAGAACACATTTTATTCATTAACTTTTAAAAAACTTGTTGAGCTTTATGTTTTGATTCAGAATTTATTATATCTCATGACTGTACCAAGGATACTTGAAAAAATGTGCACTCTGCCATTGTTGGTTCAGGTGTTCTCTATATATTACATATTATACAAGTTGTCAGTGTTGTCAGTGAATCTTCCTCCAATCCCAATGAAGTGTTCTTCTTTATGTAGTCCAGATTCTCAGAGTATTTTCTAAGCATACAGATTGAATATGCATGGTGAAAGAAAGGATGCAACCCTGACAAATAACACTGATGTTATCAAGATCAAAAGTAAGCAAACAAATATATTGTTGTACAATGGCAATTTATTGTTAGCATAAGTTTTGCACTGCATAAAAATAGTGCAAAAATATTTTATTAAATTGTTAGACCATTTAAAATAAAATAAACTTTCTCAACTATATCGAATCATCATGGAATCATCATCTTTGGAAATCCTAATAAAATCATAACCATCTCTTATTTCTTTAAAGAATATTCTTTTTTAAATAATAGCTGAAAAATAGAAGAAGAGACAGAAAAAATATTACTTATTCTTGGTTTAATGAAAATTTTGTGTTGGAAAAGTCTCTGTGTTTTTGGTTTACTTCTTTTCTTTTTTTAAAATTATTATTAATTTCAATGAACATCTACAGATATTTTGGAATTCCATTCATTCATTGTTGCACTTTTCTCCCCACCCACTCACCCCCACCCCCACCCCCAGTTCGCTCCTCTCCTTGAAAAGCAAAAGAAAAACTTTCATTGTTACACAATCCCCCCCCCACCGCACATCCCCACTCCCACCCCAAGTATACTCCTTTTCTAATCGCAGTGATTAGTTAATGTTGACAATATCCCTGTGAGTAGTGATGGCAATTACCCATATTGCATACTTAGGCAAGATATTTTTTTTCTCCTCGTCCAGCTTTATTGGATAGTTTAAAATTATATTTCTGATTTCTAGGACTTCAGTTGGTTTTTCCATCAGACTTTTAAAAACTGATTACAGCAAATGAAACACAGTTGTCTTAAGTGATATAGTATACAAAAATAGCATCTTGTCTTCTGTGAAAATGCATTTCTCTGCAATTCCTGAATAGCTCCAAATTACACTAACACTGAGCATTTATATTTACTCTGAGTTTTAGTCTTTGAAAAAAATGTTCTAAACTTTTTAATTTTTATTATTATTCATTTTAATGAAAATTTACAGAGAATTTGGATTTCCATTCATTCATTCATTCTTACACTTTACTCCCTGCCCACACCTTCCCCCAGTTCACTCTTTGTTTTTGTTTTGTTTTATTTAAATTTATTATTAATTTCAGTAAAAATTTACAGACTTTGGATTTCTATTCATTCATTGTTACACTTCTCTCCCCTCCCAACCCTCCCCCCATAGTACACTACTCTCTTGGAAAAGTAAAAGAAAAATTCTTTCACTGTTTTACAAACCTTCCCCCAGGTCCACTCCACCATGTAGCCTTCACTCTAGACTCCTGTCATGACAAAAATACCTAAACACATATCCCTTTTAGACAGTTTTCTCCCTCATGTGTTTCAATGCAGTATACATTATTGAACCCATCTTTCTCAGTCTCTCCCCAACCCCAAGGTCAGTCCTGTTTTACAACAGTAGCACCATGCAGTATTTGTCTTTTTGTGACTGCGATAGTTCCCTCAGCATAATGTCCTCTAGAGTCACCCATTTTGAATAATATTGCATGAGTTCCTTGTTTTTGAATGCAGCATAGTATTCCATTGTGTGACTATACCACAGCTTCTCTATCCATTAATTTGTTGATGGGCATTTAGGTTGCTTCCAACTCCTTGCTATTGTGAACAAATATGTGATAAACATGAATGTGCATATATCTGCTTGGTTTTCGGTTATGATCTCTTCGGGGTATATTCCCAGTAGTGGAATTGCTAGGTCAAATGGCATCTCTATTTGCAACTTTTTGAGAAAGCTCCATACTGCTTTCCACAGTGGTTGCACCATTTTACACTCCCACCAGCAGTGAATAAGGTTTCCAGTTTCTCCACAACGTTGCCAGCATTTGTTGCTTGCTGTTCTGTTAAATTTTGCTATTCTGTCTGGGGTGAGGTGATATCTCATATTTGTCTTCATTTGCATCTCTTTTAAAGCTAGGGATTTTGAACATTTCTTCATGTGCTTGTTAGCCATCTGAATGTCTACTTTGGTGATGTGTTTGTACATATCCTGTGCCCATTTTTCTATTGGATTATTTACCTTTATTTTGTTGTGGTGTGTTCTAAACTTTTGCCATCACCATGTGTATATCCAGCATCAACTATGTGATGAAGGTGTTCCTGCTTAGACTTTTATTTTGGTTTCTCTTTTCATAGTCATTAGTGTGCATGTTTGTCTTTGTTTACTCCTACTCAACTGTATGTTCTATGTAAGGGCTGATACAGATGTCACTTGATGTTATTTAATACCTACTGAGGTCAGACAATCCAAGGCCACCATTGTGTTAAAATTAAAGTTACTTACAGAAGTTCATAAACTTCCAAATTGTTTTTATGTCCTATGTGGGAACATTGCTTGCAAGAAACCCAAAATAGGTGTAGTGGTCTGACTCAACTCTTCCCATTCATTAATCCCTCTTCACCAGTGGTACAGACAGGGGGTTCTTTAACAAAGCATCATACATAACACCTCTACCAAACTAAACATAAACTTTTTTTTTGTACTTACGTGCAGAAAGTCAGGGTTCCCCCCCACCCCCAAACCCTTCCTCCTTTTACTTGGCAAGTAAAACTCACTGGCCTGGGAATATTAGGCAAAGTATTTAAACATAAATGAGAATCTTTAGTAGTTTAAGGAGTACTTATAAAGGAAAGCCTTTGTTATTTGCTATGACATGAGAAAATATGCAAAGTGGTGTTAGTTTTCTTAGAATATTGCCAGAAGACACTTTATCCCATTGTATTTTCATTGTAACAGGACTTAATTTCTTACTCCCCCCCCCAGAAATATTCTGGGTCATTTCAGGAGCAGAGAATTATACTTTGGTGGGTGATTGCAGAGACCTTTTTGCCACAGTGAAAGAAAGGGTAGTACTGAGTCAGAATATGCTAATAAAGAGTTTAGGAATAATGAGGAGAAAGAAAAGCAGGAGGGCAAGTCTTTTGTTTCATCATGTCTCTTTTCATGCACTCCATGACCTCATTTATTGTGTTTGCTGAAATGTAGTGCTACACATGTAATTAAGAATGTGTTCTACATGTGTTCTGTACATGCAAACATGTCGTTTCCATGACAATCCCAAAGAAACCATGCCTTTAAACATAATTTTTGTATGAAAAAAAATTACATGACTATTATGTTGGGTAAGTTATCATCCTAAAATTCTTTAGGAACACATGATTTTTATTTGAAGATTAAGATAATATTTATATTGTTTATTTAAGATCATAGCCTAGTAACAGGTATGTTGTGTTCTAGTGCAATTTCAGAATAACTGTTGAATGTCAGTTATAGGGCAGGAGCTATTTAGACATGCAAATGTTATAATCATGTGTGTGGCAAGATCCCTGTTCATGAAGACCTTTTAGTCTTAGATTATAAAATTTATATGCTCATTATAATATTACAAGCATAAAAATAGAATTTTTTTTTAGTCTGGCATGCTATATTACATTGAGGGAAAAAGATACTGTTATTCTTGAGAGTTTTCAGGGCATATTATATCATTTAAGGTCCCTGCTACAAAACAGATGGCACGATTAAATTGGGTAATCTGAAAGGTATTTAATAAAAATACTGTTTTCAATATATGGACAGAGTACAGCAAAAGCATAGGACTGGTAGAACACCCTAGAAAATAGTCATAGCAGAGCGTCATCATCACTGAAGAAACAAGAGGAGGGAGTAGTAGCTGGAACCTGAAGAGAGAGCTGATAAAACTCTGTGATTTTCAGTTGAGGATATGGCCAACCTATCTATAGTGATTCCATAAGGAGAATCAGAAGAATAAATGCCCCAATCGCTCTCTTTTTTAAAAACAAAACCCACCAAAATCCCTTTTTTCCATTGTTGCACGTTTTCTTCCTTCTCCCCTCTTTCTCCTCCCCCAGTCCACCCCACAATGCACCACTTTTTTTCAGATTGTTGTCATACATATAATGCCTAATCATATATTCCTCTCAAACACTTCTTCCCCTCATCTGTTCTATTGCAGTGTTAATTATCTAATCACTTTTCCTCATTTTCCCCAAACGCCTAATGCCGGTGCTGCTGTATAACATTTGGGTTATGCACTATTTGTCCTTTTGTGACCAAAATATTTCCTTCAGCGTAATGTCCTCCAGGCTCCCTCATGTTGTTAATGTTTTATCAGTTCATTATTTTTCAATACTGTGTAGTATTTCATTGTATGAATGTATGTTGCTTCCATCTCTTTGCTATTGTGAGTAACACAGCAATAAACATGGGTGTGCATGCATCTGATTTAGTCATGGCTCAGGTAGTGGAATTGCTGGGTCAATGGATATTTCCATTTCCATCTTTTTGAGAAAACATCAGATCAGTTTCCACGTGGCTGTACCATTTTACATTTTTCTTGTTGAGGAGAGAGTATTCTATACATTTTAGATATGAGTTTCTTATCAGATATGCCATTGCCAAGTGATTTTTACAAGTCTGTTAGTCTCCTTTTTACCCTTTTGGAGAAGTTTTTTTGGTGTGTGTGAATATATATTTGGTTTTTAGAAAATTCCATTTTATCCTCTCCTAGTTGTAGATTTTTTTATTATGCTTGGAATTCTATTCATGCTATAGATTAGGGCTTCTAGAGTTGTTCCTAGAGGCGCTCTGGTGGCCTAATGGTAAGAAGCAGTGCGGTAATACTAAAGGGATGCAGTTCAAATTCTCCAGCTGCTACGTAGGAGAAGGATGGACAGTCTCCTCCTATGTGATTTACTACCTCTGAAAACCTGATAGAGGGTCAGGTCTGAGTTTGTTTTGATTTTATGGTACACAACAACAGCAGAGTTGTTCCTAGTTTTTCTCTAGTGAACTTTATAGTCGTTGGTTTTAATTCTAAGTCACTGGTCCACCTTGAGTTAATTTTGTGTATGATGTGAGGTGTCGATTTTGCTTCAGTTTTCTGTAGATGTTTGGGCCAGCTATCCCACTATTGGGTATATACCCTAAAGAAATCAGAGCTATGATGCAAACAGATATATATATATATACACCAGGTGTATGCAGCATTATTATACTAGTAGAGATGGAAGCAGCCCAACTGCTCTTCAACAAATAAATAGAAGAACTATGATATATCTACACTCTGTAAAACAATGAACTTTTAAAACACTACACAAAATGGATGAGCCCAGAAGACATTATGCTGAGTGAAATATCTCAGTCACAAAAGGAAAATACTGCATAAGACTGCTTTTATAAAATGGAATTGACATGAGGTTGGGGGAGAACAGGAGTGGATAGATAATGCACACTACACTGGAACAGATTAACGAAAGGACTTTCTAAAAGGAATGGATGATTATGTATTATATATATGATGATTGAAAATCTGGAGTATGAGGTCATTTACAAAGTTAATTGAAGAAGGATGAAGGGAAGAAGGAAAATGTGCACTAGTGAATGAGTGAATACCTAACTTTCTATAAACTTTCATCAAAATCACAGTTAAAAAAATAAATAATAAATGAAATTTTGTTTAAAGTGGGAAAATATTTATAGCCTTAGAAATTGGATGGAGGTTCACTATGTGTCGGAACTAACTAGAAGGCAGTGAGATTGAGAGAGACATCAGATTCCCATGTTGGTAAATGAAAAGGCTTTGCAGTCATAAGGTTAACATTGGTACTAAAATAATATGATACTGTCTTGTTGTCTCTATCTAGATGGTGTAATTACTATCAAAACCTCCTCATACTTGTGCCTTGTGAGAGAAGAAAAAAAATAAGTCTACAAATGGTGATTATACAGCTAGTTAATAGATGCAGTAGGGCAACAACTCAAGCCTCTTGACTTACGAGCATCCTTTCTGATACAGAGAGTATTCACAGAATCCAGAATTGCAGAATTGTAATAACCCTTTCATCTCAATCCATTGCTTGTCTAACTTATTTCAGACTACTTCTTGAAATATTAATTCACTGCTTTTGAAACTATTGTATTTATAAATGACTCTGTGAAAAGGGGAAATCACTAGGATGACAGAGTATGGTGGACACTGGGAGAGGGTGAAGGAATTTAGAAAGATCCAATGGAGACCTGAAAAGACAGGATAATAGGCATATGTCAACGATGATTAATTTTTTAAAAACACAATGTATGTGAATGAAGGTGTATGAGGAGCAACGTAGATGAATGAAACACCATGTATATGAATTTTCTATGCAAACCAATATAAGATTTTTAAAAACTAAAAAAAAATCTTTCTGAAGATTTCAACTATTCGTACAAGTTCTGCCCTTTGGAATCATAAAGAACAAGTAAAATCCAGTTTGCATGTGACAACTCTTGAGCTCTTTTATCAAATGTCCATTCCTCCCACCACCCATTTTCTCTAACATTTACTAACCAAATTCTTTTAAATGGTTCCCATATGCTATGGTTTGGGATCTCTTGACTATGGACAATTAGCTTATTCTCTGTCCAAAACTCAAACAGTGTTTCAGATGTTTATTGATGACTGTGTCCTAATCATCACACAACCTTAGTTAGCTGTGGCTGCAGGCAACATAATCCTCTGCCCCTTATTGAGGG
The DNA here is from genome assembly GCF_000299155.1 of Elephantulus edwardii. NCBI lineage: Eukaryota > Metazoa > Chordata > Mammalia > Macroscelidea > Macroscelididae > Elephantulus > Elephantulus edwardii. The sequence goes on along the minus strand of NW_006400218.1, from coordinate 532,437 downwards.
AAATTTTATTTTAACAGTTAATAGCAGCTTTTCTACACTTCAGAAAACTCAAACTCACTGCCCTGAGTCAGTTTTGACTCACAGCGACTCTCCTTCAAGTTTCTGAGACTGTAAATTACAGTGGGAGGAGACTGCCCATCTTTCTTAGATCAGCTACTGAACTTGAGCCACAGAGACACAACCTTTTGATTAGCACTATAACATCCTATGGGCTACACCACCAGGGTTTCCCTTTTCATGTTTGTGACCTTATCATGAGATAAAACAGGAGATAAAGACAGAAAGAATTAAAGATCCTATGAAGAAATTTGTTTGAGGCCTTGAACATTAATCAACAAAGACCAGAGTTCTGGAAGTATATCAAGAGTATCATCCACAAAGAATGTGAAAGGTCATTACAAAGAAGAAGAAGAATAAAAGACCAAAATGGTTCTCAGAAGAGACTCTCAATATTGTACTAGAGCAAAGAGAAGCCAAAGCAAAGTCAAGACGTTAAGGATCTTCATAGAATATTTCAAAGAGCAGCATGGAAAGACAAAGTGAAGTACTTTAATGAAATGTGCAAAGAAATGGAGTCCAAAAAAGCAAAAGGGCCAAACTTTCTTGGCATTTCTTAAGCTTATGGAACTAAAGAACAGATTCAAGCCTTGAGTTGCAATACTTAAGGATGGTATGTGCAGAATATTGTATGATCCAGGAAGTATTCAAAGAAGATGGAAGAAGTATGCAAAGTCACTATACCAAAAACAATTAGCTGACACAGAAGAATTTCAAGAAACAATGTATGATCAAGACGCAATGGTGATGAAGGAGGAGGGTTCAGGCTGCTCCGAAGGACTTGGGCGGGGGG
>NW_006400218.1:522661-529062 GCF_000299155.1 Elephantulus edwardii | reverse complement strand
TTATTAATTGTGCTTAGCCATACATGTTCATATCCTTAAAGATGTATCATGGGGGTGTTGCAACCTAGAAGACACAAATTTTACTAACAAGTTATAAGTACATGAGTCAAAAATTATGGAAAAGTAAAAGAAAAGATTCTTTCATAAGGTACAATTATTTTGTAGTGCAGATGGTCTTTTACCCAGTTTGAGAGTAATTTCCTTCCCTACTAAAAATTTCTCCAAGACGTAGAATTTACTCACAGTTGCTTATTAGAATTACTTCCTATTTTTGGAAGATTCCTTTTTAATTTGCTAATTCGTTACTTACACTATCTTAATTCAGAATTTATTTGGAATCTAATCTGTGGCGGGCATTATGTTAGGCACCAAGGACAAAATAATGAAAACTGAGGATCTCTTTAGAGTTGTTTTTTTTATTCTTATTAGGAAAAAACATATTGGGGGTACAAGGAGGTGAGGGTTGGGGGCAGAAGGGTGAGGATGGGCAGGGATGCAGTTGCAGAGCTGCAGAAATCGGTTGGTGGGGGGAGCAGGTGAAGGAAATGGAAAGGATCCAGTGGGGACCAGATGCTACAGGAAAATGACAAGCGTTTTCCAATAGTAATTAAATCAACTGTCTTATTGATTTGGGAACTGGATGCAGACTCTCTGGCTTCTTCATGCTGAACAGGGGCATTGATGTGAAGGGGGAAAGGCAGGACACTTTATCACCTTACTGGTGATCTTGGGTTAAGGCTGCTTGCATTCTTGTTCTGTTAGAAGATATTTTCCTGTCATTTGCTCCCCTCTGGACTGCAAAATGTTTTCCCAGGTGGGTCCAGTGGGGATGGCTGGTTGAACCCAGAGGCTCCACCCTCCTTTTCTTCTTTAGCTGGCAGTTGTATTTCCTTTTTGTCACTGGCACTGGGTTCAGGGTCAGGTCTGAAGTAAAACTCAGTGGTAAGGTTACCTATAGGAAAGGGAGCAAACCTAGAGAGAACAAACTTGTGGGTCACAAATAGAGGGGTTTTGGGGGTGTTGCTTTCAGGTTTACTGGGGGAGAATGTGGCAGAAAGTAGCCTAGATAAAATTCTCTGGATACTCTAGGCATTTTTTTTTCCTACCCATGGGTCAGATGGCACAATCTGGGGACTGCGGAGCTCACCCTGAGGGCGATGACGGCTCGCCCCAAGCCGAGGGCCAAAGACAGCCCACCCTGGGCAGAGGGCCGTGACGGCTTTCCCTGAGTCGAGGGCCGAAGACAGCGCACCCCGGGCAGAGGGCCGTGATGGCTTTCCCCGAGTCGAGGGCTGAAGACAGCCCGCCCCGGGCAGAGGGCCGTGACGGCTCGCCCCAAGCCGAGGGCCAAAGACAGCCCATCCTGAGCAGGGCAACACCCCCGGTGGGCTGGCTGGTACACTCCCCCTCTAATTGCCCCCACCCCAATCTGGTCCCATCACCTGACTGAGGACTGTGTGGCCAGGGACAGGGTCTCCAATTCCAGCACCACCACTTCCCCCCATGAGTGGTCATACTATAATTTGAAGTAGGTGTCACTGCCCTCCCCCTTTAAAAATGGCAAAGGGAACCTGAGAATTGTGAACAGGCTTCCCCCAGGTCTAAACAGCTTTTGGCAGAAGCATTCAACAGGTCAAAATATGTGGTGCATTTAGGATGTCGGTCCTCTTGGACATGCTGCCACTGTTAAGTGTCATCAAGTAGACAACTCACAGTGACTTTCAACAATCTATTGTATAGGGGATCATCTCTGATTTTCCAAGGAAACCCAAACTTGTAGGTGGTAGGGTGCACGTCCCCCCCACGGGCAGTGGGGCGCACGCCCTATCTTCTGTGTGGGTGGCCGGCGGGCACGCACCACCCCCCATCACGGGCGACTTGTGGGCGCTCGCCATCTCCCATGCGCCATCTCCCACACGGGTGGCCAGCAGATGCGTGTCATCTTGAGTTCAGGAAGCCGGCGGGTGCGAGCCATCTCCTGAGTGCCATCTCCCACACGGGCAGCCAGCAGGCACGCGCCATCTCTCACGTGGGCAGCAAGTCGTGCGAGTGCCATCTTCCACGTGGGTGGCCAGCGGGCACAAGCCATCTCCCGCGCATCATCTCCCACATGGCTGGCGGTCATGCTTCATCTCTTGTGCGGGAGGCCAGTGGCTGCCCGCTTCCCTTGCCACTGCCATCTTGGTTCCAAGAATTCTTCCCAGAACAAGTCCATTTTGCTGCAGTGTGGCGGCTCCGCTGCATCAGTCCTGGGGAGGCCCGATACCCACTCTCCATCCTGGGCGAGGGATTCCAGCTGTGGGAGCTTCATGGAGCTGTGGCTGCGGTGCATCGCAGTGCAGGCTCTGCGGGAGGGGCTTGGGAGCTGCGGCACTCACCCATTCTTCCTTGGGAATCCTTGAATTCCTGTTGTTGAGCCTCAGTCCTCACTGAAGACCAGTCATCAACTGATTAACTGTTCAATTATCGATAAACAGAAGTCTGTAGAAGGCCATAGTGGCCCTGTTCCAAGTGGTCCACTGCTCCCGCAGCTCACCACATTGTCTCTGCCTCAGCCACCATCTTGGATCCTCTCTCTTTAGAGTTTTATGGTTCTATAGGAGAGTCAGATATCTATATAAGTGATAGTATAATGGTATAAACATTATAATAGCAGGATAAATTAATTGTGGCAAATGCACAGAAGAAGGAAGTAAATGTTATAGAGGAGAAGCACGGATTTACTTCAAAGAAAAGGTGACCTTTGATCTGGACTTTTAAAGATCTGCAGGAATTTCTTACAGAGAGAAGGAGAAAGAGACTGTCTGTCTGGTGTGCTTCTTGGTACGTTAGGTTAAATAGTCATAACTTAGTGGAAGAAACAGAAACACATGTAAGGTTTTATACAAGGCAGTCTGTCTTCTAGTTCTACTGTTCTTTGAATTAGTAAAATGTCAAAATTCATTATTTTATTTGAAAATTTGCAAAGCAAATTGATTTTCTTTTCAAACATCCCCACATTTTTTGTTTTATAACATTAATTACAATGCCTACAATATGGTAGCCTAGTGGCAAGAAGCTGCTCTGCACTCCTGAATGCATGTTGTTCAAATCTATCAGCTGCCCTGCTGGAGAAGGGTGGCCAATTTCTTTCTGTGCAATGGAAAATTCACCAGAGGTTCAGCTATGGGTTGTTTCTGACTTGACAGTACACAACAACAACACCACAATGTAATTGCATTTTTCTAATTTCTTTCTTGTCATTATCATTTCCATTAATGCTTCTATCTTATCTCATCCTGCCTTCTGAACTTTATCTTTGGGCAAATGATCCTGTTTCTCCATTATATGGTTGCTTATTCCAAGGGGTGAGTGCCTCATTTATGTTATTATTATTATTCAGTGTATAAGCTTGTATATTGTTTGAAAGTTGAGCCATGAGTTGAGTTTTGTTCAAGGTTTAAAGGGTAACTAAGGACTATATTTTTAAAAGGGAGTGCATATGAGAATGTTCTTCCAACTTTTTTCATGCAAATTTTCTGTATAAAATTATCTTTTTGTGTTATCTAGAATATAACATAGATCAGTAAATTCTCTCTTTAGGAAAGTTAACTAGGAATCAAAACTCTACATGGGTTACAGAAAATTTAAAAGTCTAATTTACCTGTTGGTATTGGTGGGCAACTCTCATGAATACCGTGCACCATTGACTTGCCATAGGGAACATCAGTTCTAAGAATCACACAAAGGATCCACCTAGGCAGTTTTATTTATATTCCACTAAAATTGCAGCATGTTATTAAGTTCTTCTTAGGCTTAATAGAGACAACTATAGGAGTTACTTTGAAAATCACTTGGGCTGAATAATTGTTCCCTATTTGTTAAACAAGACAGATTGCACAACTTATGCTGAATGTTCTTATTTTTCCAGTTTTTGGTAACTTCTTGAGTATTCTAGGCATACTTTTTAATATAAAATTTTTATTTTATACTGGTTCACTTAAAAAGTTCATGTACATTGTTTTTGACACCCAATATTTCCCATTTCCTTTACACATCCCTTCCTCCACCCATCAAATTGTGCTACTGCCCACCCCACCCATCCACTACCCTCTGCGCCCTCCATCCCCCCTTTGAATCCTCATACATGTTCTACAATAATGGTCTTATAGAGTATTTGTCCTTATGGAATTGAAGTAGTTCACTAACATAAATCTCTCCAGTCCCTGCCAAGTTAAGTAGTGATTTACAAAATCATTGCTCTTGTGTGCTGCACAGTATTACATCATGTGAACGAACCATAATTTTTCAATCCATTAGATTGTGATTGGACATCTGGGCTGTTTAAATGTTTTTCTGATTGTGATTAACACTGCTATGAACATTGGTTTATGCTTTTGGGCTTTACTTCCAGGTCTCTGATCCATCTTGAGTTGATTTTTATGTATGATGTGAGATGTGGATCCTTTCTGCAAGTAGCTCTTTTGCCAGCATCATTTGGTGAAGAGGTGGTCATTTCCCCACTTCATAGGTTTTATTTCCTTGTTGAATATCAGTTGACCATAAATAGCTGGGACCATTTCTGGGTTCTCAATTCTGTTCCATTGGCCTATGTTAAGCACACTTTTTATGCTTTAAAATTCCATTTTAAATGGCTCTATACAATGGTAATTACTGGTATAAAATGAAATGTGTAAGAGTAACTGAATGAAAACCAATTTAAGAATTCAAATTTTAAATTTATGTCCTGAATGGAACCCCTTTTCCAGCTAATAATGTCTTATTTCTATTTAAGATTGGTAGACTAGTTGAATCTTCTTAAACAGAGTTTTGTCCTTTGACTCTTTCAACTTATCAATACATCATCTACTCCAATAATCATTAATTTTTTGGCATCTGTACATGTGCATGGAGAACTATCCCTAGGTATATCAAATTTTGAAGAATAACTTGACCCTCATTTTCAGGGGGAGGAATTTCAGATTTCTCAGAATAATACAGAAAAGTGGCTTACTTCTTCAGTGATAGAAAAGAAAAAAAGAGTATTTCAGGGTGGTGATTTTGAGGATTTTTCTAGAATTTTCTTTATAATTTTAATTCTGTTTCACATTCGCCTTTCTTTATACCATGATTCATCTTTTTTTTAATTCATCTTCTTTTTAGAAAGAAACCATCATCAACCAGCTATCATTGCTAATATCAAGGCAAAATAGGCCAAATTAGCTTGGGGTGCAGGTACAAGGCAGATTTGCTTTCATACTTCCAAGACCTTCACTGAATGAAACATCTTCATCTATTCCTTTAATAAATATTTATGGAATTCATGTTGCTATTGCTGAGTATCATTGAGTTGGAACCAAACCATAGCTGAGCCTCTAGTGGATTTTCAATGGCACTCAATCACAGGGAGGAGATTGCCCATCCTTCTCTAGTGGATAGGAACCATGGATTGGAACGATGTGTCTTTGGGATTGCAGTACAGGTTCTAGGCTACCAGAGCTCCCAATGGAATGCATAGGCATTCCATATAGAACGAAGCAAATGGGTATTTGTTCATAAAGCTTCCAAAGTCTAATTAGAGGAAACTCTTCTCTGATAACATTCTCCTCAGAAAATATTAAGGGAGCAGAGGAAGAGGGATTGTAAATGGAGAGGTTAAGTTTTGTATAAATAATAATTAACTTGACTAAAAAGGAGAGCATTAAAAAACTGAATAATCTCATATGATTCATGTTGCTTTTGTTACATGCCATAGCTTTGAGGCCTGTCCTGTCCTTAGCCAGGGTCACTGACTCTGACACAGCTATTCCCATTGCCCTAGTTACTGTATCAATCCATTTCATCTGGAGTCTTCCTCTCCTGTGCTGTCCCTTCACCTTTCTGTCCTTCTCCAGGGATCGGTCCTTCCTGGCCACATGCCCAAAGTGTGTGAGATGGAGCTTCAAAATCCTAGCCTTACAAGGAGCAACTTGGCCTCACTCTCTCAAAAATAGATCTGTTTGTTTTCTTGGCAGTCCATGGTATGTTCAATACTCTTCTCCAGCATCACAACTCAAAGGTATCAATTCTTCTTCTATCATCCTTAGTCATTATCCAGCTCTCTGATTCATAGCAGGTAAATGCAAAGAACATTGTGTGGATCAGGCTCACCTTAGTCTCTAGACTGACATTGTTGCTTCTTAGTACTCTGGAAAGGTCCCTGAAAACAGATTTACATAATGCAATTTGTCTTTTGATTTCCTGACTGCTGGTGCCAAGCATGTTGATTGTGGAGCCGAGTCTGCCGTAACTGTTAATATCAGTCTCTTCTCCATCTATCATGGTGTTGCCAATTTGCACAGAGATAAGAGGTGCGGGGGGGGGGATTGTGTACCAATGAGGGAGTTTTTCTTTTGCTTTTCAAGGAGAGGAGCAAATGGGGG
>NW_006400218.1:522023-522561 GCF_000299155.1 Elephantulus edwardii | reverse complement strand
GGGGGGGAACTCCAGAAATTGATGGAATACCATTTGACATATTTCAACAAACAGATGCTGCCCTGGATGTGCATGATTCAAAATTTAGAACAAGGTGCATTATGGGGAGGGCTGGAGGAGAGGGGAGGGTAGCAGGGGAAGAAAATGTGAAGTAATGAAAAAAAAAAGAAATTAAAACATATCCTATGTTAAAAAAATTGTTTGTATGCTCCTCCCATGCATTTTACAGCCTGTGAAAACCCACCAGAGGGTTGGTTCCAAATGTACCATACACCGCAACATGTTCCCTAGATGCAAGTTTCCGTCTTTTATAAACAATTATTTTACAATTTTTAATTTTACAATATGAAATATTTTAAAAGCCTTCTCATTCTTCCTTGAATTATACAAAATCCCAAATATACTTATATATTTAGTAAAACGAGAGTAAATAATAGTTCTTCTTGTTGTTATTGTTGTTATGTGCCGTCGAGTCGTTTGCGACTCATAGCGACCCTATGTACAACAGCCCTAAACCCTGCTCTATCCTGTGCCAATC
>NW_006400218.1:520724-521923 GCF_000299155.1 Elephantulus edwardii | reverse complement strand
GAGAAGGGTGCAACAATGAATGAATGGAATCCCAAAATCTCTGTAGATGTTCATTGAAATGAAAAATAAACAACCTAAATTTAAAAAAAAATCTTTGGATTCTTGATGTTGAGCTTCAATCCATATTGAAGACTGCAGTTATTTATCTCTTTGGAGAAATTCAATATCAGCAGTGAAAACTAGGCCAGGTGCTAATTGTGGAACAGACCATCAACTACTAATATGCAAATTCAAAACCAAAGGAGGTCAAATCTAATTCACAGGACAAAAATTTGACCTTAAGTCTATCCCACCTGAAATGAAAAACCAACTCAGGAACAAGTTTGAGACCTCAAACACTAATAAACTAAGACCAGACGAGCTGCGGGAGGATATTAAGAGTGTCATCCATGAAGAATGTAAAAGGTCATTACAAAGACAGAAAAAGATGAAAAGACCAAAATGGGTGTCAGAAGAGACTCTGAATCTTGCACTAGAGCACAGAGAAGCCAAAGCAAAGGAAAGAAATCAAGAAGTTAAGGAACTGAATAGACGATTTCAAAGGGCAGCATGGGAAGACAAAGCAAACTATTATAATGAAATGTGCAAAGTACTAGAGTCAGAAAATCAAAAGGGCCATAAAGAACAAATTCAAGCCTCGAGTCAAAATACTTAACGATGAAATTCATAGTGAGTAAAAAGGTCATAGGAATTTAAACTTGGTGGCCTAGTGGCAAGAAGCTACACTCCAGTCTCTAAGGCAAGCAGTTGGAGGTCACCAACTGCTCTGTGGGAGAAGGATTGGCTGTCGACCCCATGTGATTAACAGTTTCTGAAAACCTGCCAGAGGATTGGTTCTGATGTTACAGCACACAACAGATATACATGACAAGATTATATTTTTAATTAGTACCCCCTGTTTCTTTCTATACTATGTCCTACTGCTCACACTCTCTTACTCAGATTACTGTGAAAATATTTCTATTTTGAAATAATATTTTATAATGTTTTTTGTAAAATTTACACATCAAACTTGATTCCCAGTTAGTAATTACTACGGAAATTGTTCAGTGACATTGCTGTTGTTGTTATTTGCCATCGAGTCGCTTGCGACTCATAGCGACCCTATGCACAACAGCCCTAAAACTCTGCTCTGTCCTGTGCCAATCGCACTGCCTCCGACACACCCATCCCTATTACCCTAGTCACTGAATCAATCC
>NW_006400218.1:511015-519909 GCF_000299155.1 Elephantulus edwardii | reverse complement strand
CCTGGCATACGCCATTCCCAATTTTGAACCATGCAGTGTTTCCCTGCTCTGTTCTGATCACTGCCTCTTGGCCCAAGTATATGTTTCACATTAGCACTATGAAATGTTCTGGGATATGTACAATACATCAATGACATTAGTTACCTTTTTTACAATGTGCCATAGTTTTCATTAATTCCATTCTGGCTGTTCTATTTGGAGTAATGTAGTTTCCTTTTATTTATTTCCTCTTTAATTTTTAATCCTTTGGACTCTTGTTGTTGTTAAGTACCATCAAGTCATAAACAACTCATAGTGACCCTATGAATGAAAGACCTGAACATTTGTATAACTTTATTCATTTCTCCATGTACATAGTTTCTAGAGGGAAGCTATTCCTTGGAAAAAATAGGAAGTGGATGACACTCCTACTTCCAAGCTTGTTTAAATCGGGTAGCTCCACCAAAAACTGTCCACCATGGGTAACCTTTATCACATTTGATATGTCAGTGTCACAGTGTTCAGCATCACAGCAACCATGAGTTACCTCTGCACAGCAAATGGACAGACCAGTGCTATACCACTTAAAAGAATGGTTGACCAAAACCAATTAAATCTATAAAAAGTTTTCAAGCAAACTACCAAGGTTGTGTTCTTTCATTATTTCTTTCTCTGGCTCAAGGACTAGCCTGTGCTTCCCTGGTGAACAAAAAATGTACAATGTTCATTTCTGAGGCCCTGTGCTTCCTGCAGAAATCTTGGAAGCATAAGGTCTTTTTCCATGGAAAAAAACATGCCCAAAGTATGTGAGATGAAGTTTCACCATCCTTATCCCTACAGAGCACCCGGTTACACTTCCTTTAAGATAGACTTGTTCTTTTGGCAGTTCACAGACTATTCAGTACTCTTTTCCAGCACCACAACTCAAAGACATGAATTCTACTTCTGTCATTCTTAGTCACTATCCAACTTTCAGGGTCATAGCAAGTTTGAAAAGACCATAGCTTGGATCAAGTGTACCTTAGTCCTTAAGCTGACACCGTTAACACTGTGGAGCGATCTCTGACCAAATTCCTCCATGCAACATGCCTTTTGATTTCTTGACAGCTATTATCATGGCTTTTGACTGTGGAGCCACGTGAACTGTAAGTCCTTAACAACTTCAATCATTTCTCCATTTACTGTGATGATGCCTGCAGTTGGCATCAGCCATGTTGGCCCAGTGGTAAAGAGATTTGATATCTTTATGTAGAGATGTTGTTTTTAGGGGTCATCAAATCACCTCTTAGTGATCTTGTGTAGAGCGGAATGAAACCCTGCTGGGTCCTGCACCAGCTTCACAGTCTCTGCTGTGTTAAGGTCCTCTACTTTTCCAAGCGTGTCATCCTTCTCCGGGAATAGATCCCTTCTGACAACATGCTCAAAGTATATAAAATGAAGTCTTGACCATCCTTGCTTCTAAGGAGCACTCTGGCTACACTTCTTCCAAGGTAACATTTAACAGGAAGTCCTGGTGGTACAGCTAGCTGCTAGCCTAACTAGGTGCTGTTCGGCCCCACTAGGCAGCCTGCAGGGAAAGACCTGGCAATCTACTGGGAAACGCATAACCAAGGAAGCCCTGTGGGGCAATTCTACTGCACACTCTCGGACTTGCTGGAGTAAAATTAAATTGATGGCACCCAAAGATACCAACTGGCCAGGTGAGCCTGCTCTTCCACGGTTGTCTCAGGCGCAGCCAGACAGCACTCGCGTGCCCATGTCTGTGAAAGCAGTCACCACTCCTACAGCAACCCCACAACCCACCAGCCTGTGGGACCACGTCCCCCTGAGAGCACAGGAGCAGCACCAGCAGCACTTAGCTAAATCCCCGTGCACTCTGGCCACTCACTGTTGTTTCTTGAACACAAGACACTGCATAATGTTTAATTGCCACCACATTTTCCTTAACATGGAAGCAAAGCATTTTTCACAACTGTTTATCGGAACAAGTACTTTATTCTTTCCTGGATTTTCAAGTACAGTGACAACTCTTTCCAAATAACAGGTTATAAGCAAGAGAAAAATACTAATGTATTCACTGAATTAGTTCATATCTTAAAGTTCATTCTTTTCAGTGGGACACTTTTATTATACTTAAGGAGCCTTGGTGGTACAGTGGAGTCACTAATCAAAAGGTCAGTGCTTCGATTCCAGTAGCTACTCCTTTGGAGAAAGGTGAGCTGTCTCCTCTTATAAAGATTGACAGCCTGGAAAAACCCAACAGGTCATCTGATCAGAATTGATGCAAAGGCAGTGGGTTTGGGTTGATGGCTCACTTAAAGGGGTGCTATGAGAGAAAAGCCCTTTCAATGTGTTCCTGTGAAGTTGACAGCCTAGAAGACTTCATGCAGGCAAGTCTGCTGTCTATGGGGTTCCTATAAGCCAGAATTGATTCATTAACAACGGTGTTTTAAAAGTTCTGTTTCTGCAGGGCTACTAACTGCCCAGAACATGGATGGGGAAGTGGGGGAAGCACACCTACTTGGGTGACGATTTTAATGATGGGCTTTGCTGAATTTGACTCAGTGACTCTAAGTACTATTACAAGTTCCTTGTCCGTTTATTGGGGAAAACTCTGAGATTAAATCGCTTTTGTTTCCTCTGACAGAACTCGGGATAGAACCAAAGTTACCCCTATGCAGGACTTTGCTTGGTATTGCATTCTTGCTTGGCTTCCTTCCCTTTCTATTTCACTTGTCACAGGATAGGATAGGGTTCACATCTGTTGTTCATAGCATTACTGTAAGTTGTACTCGACTCTGTGACACTTAACAACAACAAAAACAACAACAACTTTTCCCTCTGTAGTTTTTTGCTGGGTAATATGTTCTAATAAATTATCACTGTGCAATTCCTCATCTCAATGTCTCTTTCTGAAAAGGAGGCAAAATTCTAAACTTATTGCTCTTGGGGTAGTTGTTTAAAAAGAAATACAAAGGAGAAAAAACTGAATCTTTAGATTGTTTTATCTCAAAACAGACTTTAAAAAAAATTTTTTTTATTTTATAAGCGTGTGTGTGTGTGTGTGTACCGTCAAATCAGATCTGACTGGTACAGGAGGAGATTGTCCCTCCTTTCCCTGCAGAGCATCTGGTGGATTTGAACCGAGCGCCTCTGGGATTGCAGTGCAGCTTCTTGCCACTAGGCCACCAGGGCTCCCCCAAAACAGACTTTTGAAATTCCTGGTAGAAATAATAATGCCAAGAGGAAAAATATAGTTGCAAGAATAGTATAAAGAATTAGAGTCCTGAAGTCTTCAAGACAAAATGTATGTCATAAATAAAAGGCATAGAGAAAGATAAAGTTAGTCAGGTAAGGTTGAAGGTTTTCTCCTTTGCTTTAATTAGATAGAGCTTTCATAACTTTGTGTGAAGAAGAGGCTCAGGAGGTGCACATTGTAGAATTAGATCTTATTTTGTGTCCCAGTGAGGTCTATGTGTATAATCATTATTTACTTTTTTATAAAATGTATTTTAATGAATACATAATTTCTTGGTAAATCTCATCATTTATATCCAGCCATTCTTCTGCCACAAAGTTCACATTTTCCAATTGCCAATCCTTCTTTGTTTCCAAGTTTTGCATTCCAGTCACGAATTACTATAAGTGCATCTTAATTATATGTATGATCAATTTCAGACTGCAAAGTTGGTAGAATTCTTCAATCTCATAATTTTTTACTTCCATGGTCCATGTGTGTATGTGCATTATAGTTATATTAACAAGTGTCTTCAGTGCATGTTTGTAGATGATATCCTTTACAGCATTATGCTTCGTGATAGACCTTGAATGTTCTTTTTTGATGATGACTGCAAGACAATTTCTTTTTAATTTTTCCTTCCCATCATAATAGATCATACAGTTATCTTGTTTACAATGACCAATATCAATTTTAGACTGTGAGTTTAACATCTCTTTGGTACATTCAGATTATGATGTTTAGAGGCTGTATGATTTATGGATCTGGAACATAAGAGTGGTATCTGGACTGGTCATATAGGGAGGGGAGTCATTAATATACAAAAGCTATACATGAAGGTAAGATACTCCTGAAAAATTATCCAGATGAAGACAATAGAACACATATTACTAGAAATATAAAAAAATTAAAGAGGAAAGGGTTACCTGAGAAGTAGAAGGTAAACCATAGATGTGCCCTGAACTAGACAAAAAGCATACAATTATTGAATGAATGGTTTTTCCACATAAACTCTTGGAAAATATAATTTGGAAATTATGTATGTTTAAGAGATCTGTATTTATTCTCATTCCAAGAAAACAGGTGCTCCAACAGAGTGTGGAAATTATCAAACAATATCGCTGATATCACATACGAGCAAGATCCTGCTGAAGATTATACAGAAATGAGTGAAACAGTACATCAGTAGATAACTGCCTGATGTGCAGACTGGGTTTAGAAAAGGCCATGGTACTAGGGATATTATAGCTAATGTTAGATGGATCTTGGCCGAAAGTAGAGAGTACCAGAAGAATGCCTATCTGTGTGTGTTTCATTGACTATGCAAAGGCATTTGACTGTGTGGATCACAAAAAATTGTGGTTAACCTTGAGAAGAATGAGGATCCCAGAAGACTTTAATTGTGCTCATGCAAAACCTATACTTGGGCCAGGAAACAGTGGTCAGAACAAAGTAGAGAAATACTTCATGGTTCAGGATCGGGAAAGGTATAGCTCAAGAATGCATTCTATTTCTGTATTTTTCAATCTATATGCAGAACAGATCATTCGGGGAGCGGAACTTTATGAGGAGAAATGTATTACCAGGTTTGGAGGAATACTCATTAGCAACCTACATTATGTAGAAGACACAACCTTGCTTGCTGAAACTGAGGAGGACCTGAAGCGCTTGCTGCAGGAGGTCAAGAACCGAAATCTGCAATCTAGGTTGAAGCTCAACGTCAAAAAGATAAAGATCCTCACCACTGGGCCAGTTGGTAGCACCATGATGGATGGAGAAGAGGTTGAGGTTGTTAACAATTACAGCTTACTTGGGTCAACAGTCAAGCACTGATGTTATTTTTGTGTACTATAGTTGGAACTGACCCATAGGTGACCTTCTGGAGGGTTTTTAGAGGCAGTTAGTCATTCAGAAGGAGATTGCCCATCCTTCTTCCACAGAGCAGCTGGTGACCTCAAACCACATGTATTTAGGACTGCAACACAGCTTCTTGCCACTAGGTCACCAAAGTGCCACACTCTTGGCATTAGCAGTCAGGAAATAAAAAATTAAACACATTCAGAAAATCTCCTGTCAGGGTTCTCTCCAGTGTGCTGAAGAGCAAAAATGTTAAGCTGGAGATTAAGGTATACTTGGTTCAGGCTATGATCTTAGCAATTACTTGCTATTCATCAAAGATCTGGGCAATGAATAGGGATGACAGAAGAATACATGCCTTTGTTGTGATTCTGGAGAAGAGTATTGAAATTCCATGGACTGCCAAGAGAACAAAAAGGTTTGTCTTGGAGAAGGTGAAACCAGGCTGCTAGTTGGAAGCAAGGATTTTGAAGCTTCATCTTACATACTTTGAACATGTGGCCAGGAGGGACCGATCCTTGGGGAAGGGCATCATACTTGGAAGGATAGAGGGACAGCATAGGAGAGGAAAACCCTCAGAAAGATGGATTGACACAGTAACTGAAGTAATGAGAGTAGATGTGTCAGAGACAATGAGACTGGCTCAGAGAGGGCAGGGGTCAGAACTGTTGTATATAGGGTTGCTATGAGTTACATACAGACAGACTGATGATGGATGGAAAGGAGATTGAAACTGTCAACAGCTTCATCTTTCTTGAATCCACAGTTAACATCCTTGGTACAGAGAGTCAGCAAAAAAGGAGACACATTTCACTAGGAGAATCTTCAGTTAAGGACCTTTCCAAAGTATTGAGGAGTAGTGATGTCAGTTTGAGGACTAAGTTTCATTTGATTCAGGCCATAGTCTTTCCAATTACTAGCTATGCATCCAAAGATTGGACAGTGAATAAGGATGACAGATGAAGAATTGATGCTTTTGAGCTGTGGTGTTGGAAAAGAGCACCAAATATTACATGGATGGCCAGAGAACAAACATATATGTCTTGGAGAGAGTGCAGCTGGAGTGCTCTTTGGAGGCAAGAATGATGAGGTTTAGCCTCACATACTTTGGACATGTTGCTCAAAGGGGCTATTCCTTGGAGGTGTTCATGATGTTGGGAAGGGTGGAGAGTCAGCGAAGGAGAGGAAGACCCTCAATCAGATGTACTGATACAGTAACTGCTGTAATGGGTTGTTGTGGGTCAGGAAGTGTGAGGATAGTGTAGGATAGAACAGGGTTCAGATCTTTCATTCATAGGTTTTCTATGAGTTGTGTTCAACTCGACAGCTCCTAGCAGCAACAACAACATGAGTTATAGGCAACTAAGTAGCACATAACAATAGCAGCATGTCCGAAGTATGTGAGAAGAAGTTTCACCATCGTTGGCTTTAAGGAGCATCCTGGTTGCACTCCTTCAAGACACTCATTTTTCCTTTGGCATTATGTGGTATATTCAAAACTCTTCATCAACAGGACATCAATTCTTTGATTTTTCTTATTCACTGTAACTTTCAGGTGCATACAAAGTAAATGAAAATACAAACCCTGAATCAGGCATACCTTAGTTTTTGAACTGATAGATAGATGTAGATGTAGATAGATATAGATATAGATATAGATATAGATATTCATTTTTACTGCAAAATTATTTACAGTTTTAAAGAGATGCAAGCAGCCAAAGTGTCCATCCACAAATAAATGAATAAAGAAACTGGTACATTCACACAATAGATTATTACTCACCATTGAGAAACATTGAAGAACTCATGAAATTAATTTTTTCTAAATATTAATATGTTGAGTGAAAATAATTCAGTCACAAAAGAAGTAAGCTACTGAGAATGTCCTGGGCTGCATCTGTTTGCTGAAACACTTAAGTTCCTGGGACCTCACGTTTTGCCAAAACCTTTAGTGAAGCTTGAAATTCTTCTTTAATTACCCCCCCTTTTTTATCTGTAACATTTAAGTCACCTATGATTCTGTAAGCCAGATAAAGCTATTATTTATATAGATCTGTTTCCAACCAGAACATTTATGTCTGTGTGTGTATGAATTTTAATGTAACTTAAATTATCCTGTAAAAAGGGGGTTTTTTTGCTAGTATTTTTCTCATGTCATTAGAAGTTAATTGAAAGCATTTTAGTATTTCATTAAAATACACTAACAGATAGACATAAAATAATTTTAGTTTTGTGTGCTTTTAAAGAACAGTTTTATTAATATTTAATTGATAGGTATATAAACTCTACATATTTAAAGTGATAAGTTTTGACCTTTGAGCTGTTAACACTACCTTTGAGATAGTGGCCATATTAACCATTTCAAAGATGTCCCTCTGTGATTTTTCTTTCTCTAAATCCTTCTCTCCTTCCTGTTTCCATCTTCCAAGCTTTACTCCTGGGCAAATATTGTCCTTTTGATATTGTATGGGTGATTTTACTAAGAAGTGAAAGCCTCTCTAGTGTTACTGTTCACCTTAGAGGCTCATCCATTGTTGGACTGTAAGTTAAACTCTGGAGATGAGTTTGGTTCCAGATCCAAAGGGTCTTGGAAGCTGATCCATGGAGGTGAATTTGATTCTAGATCCAACAGGTCAAGCATCAGGAATCCATCAGTGTTTATAGAACCAAAAACCCTGGCCATTTTTTTTAGTTTAGTTTTGCTTTTTTTTTTTTTTTTCTAACTTACTGTTTACAGGATCCTGTACTGTGATTCCCTTCAGAGTGGTCAGCAGTGCCAGTCGGGCAGTATCTATGTCTTCTGGTATTAGGGTCCTGGAGGCTGAAGTTTCCTTGGTCCATTAGCCATTTGGATTAATTGTTT
The DNA here is from genome assembly GCF_000299155.1 of Elephantulus edwardii. Taxonomy (NCBI): domain Eukaryota; kingdom Metazoa; phylum Chordata; class Mammalia; order Macroscelidea; family Macroscelididae; genus Elephantulus; species Elephantulus edwardii. The sequence continues at coordinate 511,972 of NW_006400218.1, read as the reverse complement.
AATTACATCTTTGCTTTTCTTTCCTCTTCTTATTCTGATTGGTAGAGATCAATAATTTCACTTTAGATGGTTGCTTACAAGCCTTCAACTAATAACCAAAATAGGATGTAAAACATTGTCTTTGTGGACTATGTTATGATAACTGTACTTGATGCTTTCAGAGGTTTTGGTTCTGAGGCTTGGACTCATTCCTTCAGCATTCCTGGTTATGACTAAAACATTTTTCACAACTTTGCCAGCTCTTGGATGTATTAACAGCATATGTAAATGTAGTAATATTTAAAAGGAAAGTTTTTTAATTAAATTTTATTAATTTTAATGAACATTTACAGAGATTTTGGGTTTCCGTTGAATCATTGTTGCACTATTTTCTTTACCATCACCCCCAGTTCGTTCCTTGTTTTTTCTCCCGCTTGAAAGTCTGTTTTAATTGTCCCATTGCCAGAGTGCTTGTCAAAGTCAGTTGTGATTAATCTCCTTTCTCAGTGTGTTCTTTGTCATTCCCTATCACTCCTCCCTGAGAGAGACTTCACCTTGATTCATAAGGAAAAGGGGACGGCGTATTCTCTTAGCTACTTCCTCCTGAAAAGGGACGCTGTAGGTTTCAGGGTGAAGATCTTCTCTCACTACTCTAAAGGTTCCCTTTGGCAATAGGAAACACGTAGACTCTTGTGGAGAATGATTTTGGAAGACTATTTTGGAGATTAATTTTGGAATTTAGTTGCACTGTTATCAATTATGCTTAGCTGTACATGTTCATATCCTTGAAGATGTTTCATGGAACTGTTGCAGCCTAGAAGACACAAATTTAGCTAACAAGTTAAAAGTACATGAGCCAAAAATTAAAAAGCAATAATACTCCAAGCAGAGGTTCTAATAATGGCACAGATCAAGTTACAGAGGGAAGGTAGTTCTTAAAATAAAAGGTCTGTTGACTAGCACTTTGTCTATTATAGT
>NW_006400218.1:496018-499454 GCF_000299155.1 Elephantulus edwardii | reverse complement strand
CAATATGGATTGAGGCTCAATGTCAAGAAGACAAAATTCTCACCACTGGGCCAACTCACAGCTTCTGGATGGATGGTGAAGAAATTGAGATTGTTCTCAGCTTTAGTTTGCTTGGCTCCACAGTCAACACTCTCGGCATGGTAGCCAGGAAATTAAAGGGCCCATTACCGTGGGAAAGTCTGCTGTTAGTGACCTCGTCAAAGTACTGAAGAGCAATGGTGTTTCTCTAGAGACAAAAGTGCGTGTGATACAGACCGTGGTCTTCGCAATCGCTTCTTATGCATCAGAGAGTTGGACAATGACCAAGGAGGATAGAAGGAGAACTGATGCCTTTGAGCTGTGGTGCCGGAGAAGAGTATTGAGAGTACCATGGACTGCTAGGAAAACCAAGAGATTCATCCTGGAAAGGGTTAAACCGGGTGGCTCCTTGGAGGCAAGGATTCTGAAGCTCCATCTAACATACTTTGGACATATTGTGAGGAGAGACCGGTCCTTGGAGAAGGCCATCGTGCTTGGGAGGGTGGAGGGATAGAGCAGGAGGGGAAGGCCCTTTATGAGTTGGATTGATTCAGTGACTCGGGTAATTGGAATGGGTGTGTCAGAGACCGTGCGATATGCACAGGACAGAGCAGAGTTTAGGGCTGTTGTACATAGGGTCGCTATGTGTCGCAAGCGACTTGACGGCACATAACAACAACAACCACCATGTACAACCTTATCCTCATTTTCCCACCCCTTTTAACCAATTTTTTAAAAGTACAGAAAAAACAAGTCAGATATCTTCTTGAGGGCACAGTACAAGAATAAAAAATGTTACGGAAACTGGGTCAGAAAGGGTTTCTTACAAATATAGCAGTCTTCAGGGGCAGACTACAAGGAGGAACTTTGGGGTCTGAGAAATAAATGGCAATATTTGAGAACTGGAAAAATAGATCTATCTTGAGAGTGGGGGGAAACACACCCACACTTAGTTAGCTCACAAACTATTTGGAAAGTAAACAAAGAGGGTCATTTGGAAGCTGTTTGAATGTTTAGCCCATCTCCTAATCCTTTTTTTGCTTGGCATTGTGTCTTCTGTAAGGCTAGGGATTAACTTTTGAAAGGCAGTAATTATTCCCCTGCCAAACAGAGGGCTTCTCTGAGTTTATCTAATGGAAGGAGCATTGATGCCTTTGAGCTGTGGTGCTGGAGAAGAGTATTGAGAATACCATGGACTGTGAGGAAAGCAAACAAGATTCATCTTGAAAAGGTTTAAACCAGGTGGCTCCTCGGAGGCAAGGATTCTGAGGCTCCGTTGAACATACTTTGGACATGTTGTGAGGAGAGACCGGTCCTTGGGGAAGGACATCATGCTGGGGAGGGTGGAGGGACAGTGGAGGAGGCGAAGGCCCTCTATGAAGTAGATTGATTCAGTGACTGGGGTAATTGGGATGGGAGTGTCGGAGACAGTGCGATTGGCACAGGACAGAGCAGAATTTAGGGCTGTTGTACATAGGTTTGCTATGAGTCGTAAGCGACTTGACGGCACATAACAACAACAATAACAACAACAACAATAACAGATTTAATACATTTTAAATCTGTCTGAGATATAAGGAAGAACCAGGTCAATTCCTCTTGACTGAAAACAAAGAATACCAGAGGAACATCTGTCTGTGTTTCATTGACTATTTGTGTAGATCAAAATAAATTGTGGCTAACCCTGAGATGAATGGGAATCCTAGAACACTTGATTGTGTTCATGCAAAACCTATACTTGGATGAGGAAGTAGTGGTCAGAACAGAGCAGGGAAAGACTGCATGTATCAAAATCATGAAAGGAGTGCGTCAGAGATGTGTTCTGTTTCTATACCCATTTAATATATATGCAGAGCAGATCATTCGAGAGACTGCATTTTATGAAGAGGAGTATGGCATCAAGATTGGAGGAAGACTCATCAACAACCTGTGTTACGTAGATGACACAACCTTGCTTGCCTAAACTGAGGAAGACCTGAAACTTTTGTTGCAAGAGGTCAAGGACTGTAATTTACAATATGGATTGAAGCTCAACATCAAGATGACAAAGATTCTCACCTCTGGGCCAAATGGCAGTACCATGATAGATAGAGACGAGATTGAGGTTGTTAACAGTTGGCAGCACCATGATAGATGAAAAAGAAATTGATGATTTTAACAGTTTCAGCTTGCCTGTGTCCACAGTCAACAATCTTGGCACTAACATTCAGGAAATCAGTAGACTAAATGCATTCAGAAAATCTGCTGTCAGGGACCTCTCCAGAGTGCTGAAGAACAAGGTTGTAAGTCTGGAGACTAAGGTGTGCTTTATTCAGGCCATGGTCTTTGCAGTTACTCGCTATGCATCAGTATAATGACTTGGGATGACAGAAGAAGAATCAATGCTTTTGAGTTGTGGTGCTGTAGAAGAGTCTTGAACATACCATGGACCACCAGGAAAACAAATAGGTTTGTCTTGGGGAAGGTGAAACCAAGTTTCTCCATGGAGGCAAGGATTTTTCAGCTCCATCTCACATACTTTGGGCACATTGCCCAGAGATACTAGTCGTTGGAGAAGGACAGATGGTTTGATACATTAACTGGGGTAATAGAGGCAGGTGTATTGGAGACAATAAGATTGCCTTAGGATAGGGCAGGTTTCAGAGTTATCATATATGGATTCTCTATGAGTTGCAGGCAACTCGGGGACACATAACAACTACAACATACCCTTGTGCCTCCTTTGGTATTTTTCAGAACTTGGAAATTTTCTTGGAAAATTCACTATGGGCTCGTGCTACTTACAGGGATGTTCTTTCTAAAACTTAATGTTTTTGTGTCACTTTTCATTTCTTCCCTTTGATACATTCACTTTCCTCAACATTCACAAAATTCACTTAGAAGAACATATTCAGTTACTTACGCTTTTTCAATGTTTCATCTTTTCAATTGCTGAGGCAGCACATGAGAAGTGGGTTTCTGTTAGCACTTGCATCATAAGCAGTCTTGAAATTGGCGGGGTGTGTATTTGATTCTAGTAAGATGGACATAGTGAACAATCAAGCTGACTGCCTACATTGCTCAAGGTTGTAGGTTAGTTTTCCTGAGAATCTAATAGAAACAAATATTAACATGTAGGAGATTTACTGGGAAGGGCTCTACAGGTGATACTTGTAGGCTAAAGGTTAGGATAACCTCTAAAACTTTGCTCCACATTACAGATTAGCTGTCATTTTATAGTAAAACCTGGAACCTGTGTAAGATGAGAACCTGTCAGAGAAGGAAAACTCATATATTTTCCACTAGTGGATGGATAGTATTTGAAAACTGGCAAAATTTTACCCTGTCAAAGACAGAAATCTTGTTGCTGTTGTTGTTGTTATGTGCTGTCGAGTCGCTTTCGACTCATAGCGACCCTATGTACAACAGCCCTAAACTC
>NW_006400218.1:464497-493401 GCF_000299155.1 Elephantulus edwardii | reverse complement strand
GTATGTCAATATTTATGCATTCCATTTCTTCCTTAACAATATCTAATTTTCCTACATTCATGGTTCTCACATTCCATGTCCCAATCAACAGTGTCTGCTTACAACTCTTCCTCTTCCTTTGTATTTCCATACTTGAAAACTCAACCTCCTTTGCCATTTCTGTTGTCTGTATGTGTTCTGTTGTACATAGGGTTTTCAGAGGCCCACTATTTCAGAAGTGGATGGCCAATCCTTCTTCCTAGTCTGTCTTATGCGATCTTAAAAAAAAGGCAGTCTTGCCAAGTTCCAGGTCTCACAGATTCGGTTATACTTCTTTATAGTCACTGGGTGCAGGATTTCCCTGGGAATGTACAATACCTTAAATGAAGATTGTTCTTCCAATTGAGAAGATTTCTGGACAAGGCTGATAGCTGAGGATTGTCTTTTGGCAGCAATCCCTGGAGCTGAAGTGTTCTTCAGTCATGATGAGAGGTCTGGATGGCCTGACAGTGCTTGCTATACTCCAAATGAACCCAAGGATTTCTTTGTCTTTTCAGTTTGTGTCTGCTTTAGCTGAGAAATTTGGCCTGAGGAGTACAGGTACTTAAAGAGGAAAAGGGGTAGGAAGTAAAGTCGTTGGGTTTTTTTTACTATCTTCTTTTGAAGTGGAGTCTTGAGAGGATTGTCAAGATGTAAGTATAAGTTGAAACAATGTTAGGCAAATCAGCTTGACTTACATGCTTGAAATACCATGGGTTGAGTAGAGATGGCTGTGAAAGGCTGATGCCTTATATATAAAATATGTGTAAATGTAATCCATTAGAAATAGGTAGAAATAAGGGGAGCTCTGGTGGCCTAGTGGCAAGGAGCTGTAACTACAATCCCAAAGGCACACGGTTCGAATCCACCAGATGCTCTGCCGTGGAAGGAGGGACAATCTCCTCCTGTACCAGTCAGATCTGATTTGATGGTACACACACAAAAATAATAAAAAATTAAAAATTAAAAAAATAAATAGAAATAGAACTATGAAAGAATGTTGTGGAAAACAAGATAAGAAATGGCTTTAAGAAGGAAAAATTGGCCAGAAGTGTCAAAATCCAAAAAAGAAAAGGACCAAAAAAATTAAGTGCTAAGAGTGAGTGCAAAATTGGTAAAAAGTATTATGAGAGGCAATTGTTCATACAGAACAAGGGGATGCTGCATGGATTACAATCAAGAGTAACATGCATCACAGTTTTTTTAAGTAAAGCAAACAACCCGAAAAGATGTATGTATGAAAAATTATAAAAATCCAGTAAGAATTAATGAATACATGATAAAGAATGCAGCATCAGGATTGGAAAGATGACACAACCTTGCTTTCTGAAAGTGAAGACTTGAAGCACTTGCTGACAAAGATATTGTCTTTGGTATGGATACTGTCACCTTCAATATGAGTTACACTTGAATATAAAGAATGTAAAAATTCTCACAACCAGATCACTAAATGACATCATGATAAATGGAGAAAAAATTTGGCAGTCAAGGAAAGGATTTCATTTCACTTGGATCTACAATCAATGTCCATGGAAGCAACAATCAGGAAATCAAAGGGCATATGGCATAGGTTAAAATCTGCTCAAAAGCCAGTTTTTAAGTATTAAAAAGCAAAGATTTTACTTTAAGAAGTAAAATGTGCCTGATCCAATGCATGGTATTTCATTTGCCTCATACACATATGAAATCTGTTCAATGAATAAGGAATACCAGTGAAGAAATTATATCTTTGAATTATAGTGTTGGGAAAAAATAATGAATATATTATAGACTTCTACAAGAACAAACAAATCTGTCTTGGAAGATGTGCATTCAAAGTGCTCCTTAGAAGCAAATATGGTGAGACTTTCTTTCACATACTTTGGACATGTTATCAGGAGGAACCAGTCTGTGCAGAAGAACATCATGCTTATTATAGTAGAGGGATAGTGATAAAGAAAACTCTAAATGAGATGAATTGACTGCATAATGACTGCAATAATGAGCTCAAAACATCAGAATGATTGTGTGAGGTTTTTTTGCAGTGTTGTGTTGTGCATGAATTTTCTATAAGTCGATGCCAACTTGATAGCCCTTGATAAAACAATCATGAGAGCAAACAACCTTTTCTCAAAATCCCACCTGTAAAAAGAATAGAGGTGGCATGGGGATGACTGTATCTGTTCTCTCTTACTTTGCAAAGGAAAACAGCAACTTTTGCAATACAATACCAATTCCCATAAGGGCAGCATGAGCCTTCATGTTGTGGCACCTACATCTAGTAATGGCATCACTAACTGTACTGTTCTACTGTTGTTGTAATGTGCCATGGAGTCACTTGCGACTCATAGCGACCCTATTTACAAGAGCCCTAAACCCTTGCTCTATCCTGTGCCAATGACTAGGTCAAAAATCTGTTGGAGTAGCCACACAGATCTCATAGAACCATACTCATGATTATAAGGTTTAGTAGGGAAGTTAACAGGATACAATATGAGTCTGGACAGCTTCTCAAGCATGCTCACAGACTAGGTTACAAAGTTCCCTTTGTTGTTGTTGTTGTTGTGTGTTATCAAGTCAACTAAAATTCATAATGACCCTATGTGCAATAGCTCTGAACTCTGTCCTGTCCTGATCTAGTCTCATTGTCTCTGACATACCTACCCCCATTATATCAGTTACTGTGTCAATCTATTTCATCCTTGGTCTTCCTCTCTTGTGCTATCCCCCCACCCTTCCAGGCATGATGTCATTTTCCAAGGACTGGTTCCTCCTGGCAACATTCCCAAAGTATGTGAGATGGAGTTTCAAAATCCTTGTCTCCAAGGAGCAATGTGACTCTAAGACAGACCTGTTTGTTCTTTTGGCAGTTCATGAAATTTCAGTACTACCCCTCCCCAACTCAAAGACATCAATCTTCTGTCATCCTTATTCTTTGTCTAGCTTTCTGATGTAAGTAATTGCATTTCTGAAATTTACATTTCTGAAAGCAATTGCGAAGACCGTGGCCTGGATCAGGCACACTTTAGCCTCTAGACTGACATTGTTGCTCTTTTGCACTCTTGAGACGTCCCTGAGAACAAATTTTCCCAATGCAATTCATCTTTGATTTCCTGACTGCTAGTTCCTTTTTGTTGTTGTTGTTAGATGCCATTGAATCAAGTATGACCCTATGAACAGGGGGTCTTAACCCCATCCTATCCTGTGCCAATTTCACACTTCCTAACACACTAGAGCTCATTGCAGTAGTCACTGTGTCAACCCACCTAGTCGAGGGTCTTCCTCTTCTTCACTAATCCTCTACCCTCCCAACCATCAAGTCCCTTTCCAAGGAATAGCCCTTCCCAGCAACATACCAGAAGTATGTGAGGTGAAGTCTCATCATCTTTGCCCCTGAAGAGCACTCTACCTGCACCCCCTCCAATATATATTTGTTTGTTCTTTTGGTAGTCCATGAGATGTTCAGTGCTCTTCTCCAGCACTACAACTCAAAGACATCAATTCTTTTTCTGTTATCCCTATTCATTGTCCAACTCTCAGATGTATAGCTAGTGATCAGAAATACAATGGCCTGAATCAAATGTACCGTAGTCCTCAAACTGACATCATTACTCCTCAATAATTTGGAGAGGTCTCTAACTGCAGACTTTCCCAGTGCAATATATCTCCTGATTTCCTGACTGCTGGTACCAAGGGTGTTAATTGTGGGTCCAAGTAAGATGAAGTTGTTGACAGTTTCAGTCTCATCTCCATCCACCATGATGTTGACTATTTGTCCATTGGTAAGATTCTTTGTTTTATTGATGCAGGCTAGGTTGAAGGCTGCATTCCTTGAGCCTCTGCAACAAGTGCCTCAAGTCCTCCTCATTTTCAACAACCAAGATTGCGTCATCTGCATAACACAGGTTAGTGATGAGTCTCCTACTGATCCTGATACCACACTCCTCTTCATAGAGTCCAGCTTCTCAGTATTCAGATTGAGTAGATATATAGACAGAATGCAATCCTTATGCACTCTCTTCTTAATTTTAAAACATGCAGTGTTCCCCTGCTTTGTTTGTGCAACATCCTTGTCCAGGTATAGATTTTTCATGAGCACAGTTACTGCTCTCGGATTCTTATTCTTCTCAATGTCCGCTATAACTAGTAGTGCCAGTTATGGTGTCTTCCCTCAGTCCTCCATTAAGCTTGAGTTAAAGCCCCTTGTTCTGGTTTCTTGGCACAGCAGTCTCAAGTCAATTCTGTCTTATGACAGTCCCTGGTTTTCCAGGCTATTGTTACTTTCATGGAGGTCCTGGTCTGAGTGGTTCAGGAATCTCTGGTCTTGAAGGACACATGTTGCTTTCTCTTCCTTGGTGTTAATGAGCTTCCCACCTTTGCTGCAAAACTTATTTAATTTCAACTTGGTGGCATGGGAAATACTTACCAACCCCATGATGATACACACCTTATTGAAGTTATCTGCCCAATCATGTAGTGAAAGAGCCAATGGCTAGGAAAGCCATTTGGAAAACGTAAATCTATGATATCACAATGTTGTTGTTGTTGTGTGCCAACAAGTTGGAACATACTCATAGCCCAGCCCCCTAGTATGTTTTTAGAGGCTATAAATCACACAGGAGGAGAATGCCTATCTTCCTCTTGTAGAGCAGCTGGTGGCCACAAGCCAGGTACCATTGAGTAGGCAACACACTTTACCATTAGGCCACTGAGGAAAATACGAGTTTGCCATTATATTGAGACTTTTGAGGAAATGTTTAATTTTTAAAAGGTAATGAATTAAGCGTGTTTATATACAGAGAGGAAGGAGCTAGGTGTGAAGGAAAAGTTCAAGTTCAAGATAACTGATGAGTTCAAGCTCTGAAGCTGATGAACGAGAAAGGAATCTATGACATGTCTAAAAGAGTTAGGCTTGCATAAGGAAGATTTCTCTTTGGAAGCATAAGAAAAGAGGTGAATTTAGAAATTTTAAATGTTCATCTCTTATTTAATAAGAAGTCTGTCTCAGAATGGGGTTTAAGTGACAAAGACTGACAGCAAGGATGGTCTCTGCTAATAACAAACCTGGTTTTGGTTTCTTAAGCTCATGGAAGAAGTAGAAGTTTTATTTAAGATACTAACACTGAATAAAGATGTGACACATGTCACCATTCATGTACTTGGATTTGATATTACTTATTAATAACATTATAGCATTTTAAAAAAAGAAATATACCATGCCTTAGATGGCTACTATAATAAGTGGAAAGCTTATGGAGAAAAATAATCCTCGGTGATTCTAGATACTGAAATGATTCCCTATCCCTGGTCTTAGCTGACAGCATCCAACTCTAAAGAAGCCAACCTACTGGTTATCTACCTAGTGATCCAGAAGGTAGCCTGTAAGAACATTGTGTATTAGGGATGGTAGTGATGGACTGAACCAACTTCATCTCACTCAGGTACTTGGAATAAGAAACAAACAGAAAGAACAAATACATAGTTAGGGTAGGAACAGAAGCTGAAAGACATACTAAGGAAAGGTGGAGAGCAGAGTCTCTGAGTCATCTTGGATTCTGAAGGGTTCTTAAATGTGCAGAAACTGGAAGGAAGAGGATAAGTTCAGGGTAAGAGTTAGAAATCCAAAATACTTGGCTCAAATACTTAGTGACCAGAAAAGTGTGAATCAGAACATTGTTTAGATTTCTTTTTCCCTTTCTTTTTCTGCAACAGTTTAATGCTTTCAACTATCCCATAGTGCTTCCCAAATCTAGCTGTGAATCAGAATGCCCTGAATTCACTGTTATGTTAGTCTCTGAAAGTGATTCTTTGGCATTCTTCAATATGCCTGGACTGAGCCTAAGTGTCTGTACTTTCTGCAAGTTTCTCAGGTGATTCTAGTGAAGGAGATCAACTGACCCGTGTTTGTGAATAACTTTCCCAAGACACAGATCTGTGCACTCATTTGAAATTCAAGTCCAGGAAGAAGTCATTGTTACTATGGTTAAAGAGCAGGCATTATTAGGAATATTTATATTACTGAGATTGGAAATGAAATAAGTTTCATTACTGGTGTAGCGATTACTCTTTCCTGGATTGGCTCTAAACCTAGAAGTTCCTGTGTAGAAAGCAGATAATTAATTCCTTTTTCTAGCTTTTTGGTATAATGACCAAGCCTAAATTTTCATTGCATTTTTGTGGTTTTTAACATCTTGTAACATACATAGGAATGTATTTTTGACAAGTGTTCTCCAGAAAATGAAGTCTTAATATCATTCTTTTTAAAGTGAATGAAAATGTGTAACACACTATAGACATGTAGTGTATATGTAGAGTAGGACCTCTTTTCTTTTAAACTTTGTACTCTGTATCTTGTATACCTGCACAGAATACTCACTCACTCATTGCTATTGAATCAGAACCAACTCATAGCTGACCAGTTCAGTAAATAGCATTGGAAGAGATTGTCCATCTTTCTCCCTTAGAACCACTGGTGGATTTTAGTTGACAGAGAGGTATTGCCTTTGAGTTGGCAGTGCACCTCCCTATTGACTACATCACCAAAGCTGCGGCTCTGCATAGTTAAAATTCAATAAATGTCTTGTTGATTGATTGCTTAGGACTTCAGGTCTAAGTTATAGTCGCCTTTTATCCTCATTCCCTTTATATTATTATCCTTTTCTCTTCCTCTTTCAAGTCCAGATAGAGTGGAAATCCATTAAACTAGTCTTGTAGTTTGGAAGCACTCAGTTATTGCTGTTTTCAAATAATATTCTCAGTGGAGGAGATATCAACCCTAAGGAGGTAAAAATTTATGGCCTACTAAAAGATCAAGATCCTAAAAAAGACACATTTGCACAAAAAATTATAACAATGGTCTAAAGTATGGCAGAGATCAGTGAGGATGGAGCAGAATAGGGCAAGGTTTTGATCTGTTTTTCATAGGGCCACTATGAGTCTCAGTTGACTCAAAGACAACTAACAAAAATAGTAAATCAGAATATGAAAAGATATACAGCATATCTATAGTATTATAATTTCATAAGAGTGGGGCTTACAGATTTCCCCTCTATCCAAAAGAAGGACATTCCTATGAAATCTATTGTAAACTAAAATTATATAAAGTGAAGGAAAGCAACTCAAAATCATTGCCATGGATGTCCTTCCAGTGGGCTTCCTAGACTCTGAGCCACCGTGGGGAGATTGCCCATCTTTTTGTAGAAGGGCAACTTCTGGATTCAAACCACCAGAGAGATGCCTCCTTGGGGTTATCAATGCAGTTCCCAAATGACTAGGCCATCACAGCTCCATAAAGTAAAGAAGTAGTTACTATTCATTTATATGGGGAAATTTGGGGAGACATCCCTAGATGCCCCACAAAATAACCTACTAAACCATACCAAATAACATATAAAGCCTAAGACATGGAGCTCATAGACACAGTTCAAAGCTATGGCAGCTTGATACTAATATGCTAAGTGTGGTGCCCAGGAAAGGAGCTTGGTGATGCCACTCTCACTGCTTGGGGTGAGCTGCCTTTTTAACAGCTTGCTGTAAAACAAACATTATCAATACTATTCAATACTAGCTTTGCTTTTTACCTGTTTTCATAAAAATGTAAATCCTTTTCAGATTTTTTCCAGTTAGTAAATGCAGGTCCTAACTGTTGGTCTTTCTTAAAACTGGAGTGATATGAAATAAACTTTCAAAAATCAGAGAATACCTGTATTTGGAAAACATGTATGTCTAAAAGGACCCCTTGGGGAAGGGGGATGAAAATTTTAAATAAATTTTGAGAAACATTATTTGAAAAATGGCAAAAATCTTGGCTACCCAGCATCTAGATTTTCTCTCAATGTACCAAAAGACTGCTTGTGACAAGTTTCAAGGGTGGATTGGCAGAGTGAGTGCATCAGGAGGGTTGACTCCCGTACTGGCCATTAAAGACTCCCTAGGCAGCATCACATGAGCAAGCAAGTGTTCTATTTAAGAAGTACTTGAAAAGATTGCACTCTTCAGAGGAGCCTTAAGAAATTAATAGTATGAACAGGATTTCAAGGGATGTCTGAGCTTTTGTTGATGAAAGTCCCTCATCCAGTCCCGTAAGAAGAAATGGGAATCACTGATACTAATGGAAGCATTACAGTAGTGGAAAAGCCAACTGGTGAATGTGTTATTGAAATAGTTACTCACCCAGAGATAAATCAAGAAATGGGAGAGGAAAAAACAGAGAGATAAATAAATAGCAAGAATCATAATTAGTTGAATATAATGAGTTCAAAAGTCATTATTGCAGCAAAAAGAATGAATCCAGTGTTTTTAATCATGTATATATCACAATAAATTTTAGCTAACATTGAGAAAAATGGAAATTCCAAAACATTTGTTTATGCTCATGCAAAAAAATAGGAGCTGTTGTTTAAATAGAGCCAGTAACACTGTTAATTGCTGTTGTTAGGGTACTGTCAAATAGAATACCACCCATAGTGACCCTATGAACAATGGATCTGAACCCTGTCTTATTCCTCTGCCATCTTCACACTTCCTGGCACATGAGAGTTCATTGCAGCAGTCACTGGGTCAATCCACCTGGTCAAGAAATCTTTCTCTCCTTTGCTGACCATCATGTCCCTTTCTGAGCATCATGTTCCTTTCCAAGGAATAGCCTTTCCGAGAATCATATCTCTCTCCAAGGAATAGCCCCTCCTAGCAACATGCTCGAAGTATGTGAGGTGAGGTCTCATCATCTTTACCTCCAAAGAGCACTCTGGTTGCACCTCTCCAAGACATAATGTGTTTGTTCTTTTGGCAATCTATGGGATGTTCAGTACTCTTCTCTGGCACCACAACTCAAAGGCATCAATTCTTTGCCTGGCATCCTTATTCATTGTCCAGGTCTCAGATGCATAACAAGTGATTGGAAAGACTATGGCCTGAATCAGATGCACTTTAGTCCTCAAACGACATCATTACTCCTCAATTTGGAGAGGTCCCTCACTGCAAACTTTCCCAGTGCAACTGTTGGTACAAAGGATGTTAATTGTGGTCCAAGTTAAGATGAAGTTACTGACAATTTCAATCTCTTCATCCATCATGATGTTACTTATCAGTCTAGAGGTAAGAATCTTTGTTTTCTTAACATTAAGATGCAATACATATTGAAAGCTGTATTCTTTGATATTTTGCAACAAGTGTGTCAAGTCTTCTTCACTTTCAGTGAGCAAGGTTGTGTCATTTGCTTAACACAGATTATTAAAGAGTCTCCCTCTGATTTTGATGCCACATTACCCTTAAAAAGTCAAGTTTCTTTTTTTATTTTTTAATTCTTTTTGGTGTGTGTTCCATCAAATTTGATCTAATAATATGCTCACTATACAGATTGAATAGATACGAAGATAGAATACAGCCCTGACACACTCCTTTCTTAATTTTAAACTATGTAGGGTTTCCTTGCTCTGTTTGTATAAAAGCCTTCTGGTCTAGGTATAGTTTTCGCATGACCAAAATTAAGTGTTCTGGGATTTCCATTCTACTCAATGTTAGGCATATCTTGTTATGATCCACACAGTCAAAATGCCATTGCTTTGTCAATGAAGCATAAACAGACATTCTTCTGGTATTCTTTACTTTCAGCCATGGTCCATCTAACATCATCAGTGATATCCCTGGTACCACGGCCTCTTCTAAATCCTTTCAAATGCCTTTGCATAGTCAGTGAAACACAGATAGTCATTCCTCTGGTGTGTTCTGCTTTCAGCCAAGATCCATCTAACATTAGCTATAATATCCCTAGGATCATGATAGATGGAGGAAACATTGCAGTTGTCAATGATTTCAACTTCCTTAGAGCCACAATCATCACCTTTCGTACCAGCAGTCAGGAGATCAGGAAATGTATTGATTTGGGAAAGTCTGCTGTCAGGTACCTCTCCAAAGTCCTGAAGATTAGTAATGTCAGTTTGAAAACTAATGAGTGCCTGATTTAGGCCATGGTCTTTTCAATCATTTGCTGTGCATCTTAAAACTGCACAATGACTAAGGATGACAGAAGAATTATTGATGCCTTTGAGTTGTGGTGTTGGAAAAGAATACTGAATAATATCCCAGGAACTTCCAAAAGAGCAAACAGACATATCTTGGAGAAAGTGCAACCAGAGTGCTTCTTCGAGGCAAAGATGTTGAAGTTTCATCTCACATTTTTGGGTGTATTGTTAGGAGAGGTTGTTCATTGGAAAGGGACATCATGTTAGAAAGGTAGATTGTCAGTGAAAGAGAGGAAGATCCTCAATAAGATTGACACAGTGACTACAGAAATGGACTCAAGTGTGTCAGGGATGAGAAAGATAGTGAAGGATAGGACAGGGTTCAGACGTGTTGTTCACAGGATCTCTGAGTTATACTTGATTCGACAGCACTTAACAATAAAAACAACATGAATAAATGATGTTGAATTTGCAAGTGAAGTTTTGGGTAACATCACTTTTTGCATACTGACCTGGTCTTTAGAAACTAACCATGTTGATAAGTGAGGAGTGAGTGTAATCTTATGTTGAAAGGATGTTGACAAGCCACAGTACTACTCTAAAAAAATATGTGCACATTTAGCTTTACAATGCCAAAAAGGGTTAAAGTTGATAAGTATAATGTATTTTTGTTGTTGTTGATGTGAAGTCAGGACCAACCCAGAGCTGGGTTTTCAGAGGCATTAAATAGAATGAATGGGAGGAGATTTCCCATCTTTCTCTTGTGGAGCATCCAGTGGATTTGAACCATATACCTTGATATTGACAGCACAGCTCCTTATCATTAGGCCACCAGTATAGGCAACTAGTTTTAAGTTGCTACTTTAGATGGATTTAGTAGTGTTCTCTAGCCTTTCTTCAATCTGTATATATATTTTACTTAAATTTTTGCATTAATAATACAGAACATGCTTTATTAATATTATCCTTTACATTTTTACATGAAAGGGTCTTAGAAATATCATTAAAATCATGTCCGGAAACATTTAGCAAGCAGGCAGGAGGCTGAATGACTTACATTTGTCTCTTTTATCTACCCATAATTTTGCCTACTGCTCTGATTTGAGAGGCTGACCTCTGCACGCTGCCTCAGCAGTCTTTCTCTTTTACTCATTGTCCAATGAGATGCCAGAAATTAGAAGATGAAAAGAGTAAAAACACTGTATTTGCTCCCTGTCTTCCTCTCTGTCTGGTCTCTGAGAGTTCAGTGCCTTTCTACTAAAGGCTACAGCACCTCTAAGACACTTCCTTCATATCTATTTAATCTTTTCCAGTTCCAGTAATGGCTTTCCCTGACTTTTTCAGGCCCGATTCCCTGTTGATTGCCCTGATGTACTGAAATATCCCTTCTTTTCCATAAACTCTGTTCAGACCTTTGTAAAGGATAAAATCCTTAATTTCACAGTTTGAGTATGCCCTCCTTTTTTTCGGGAACCTTTAGTGATACTATACTATAGAATATTATAAAGATTTTGTCATGTCATTGACCTTTCACTGTGTTATGCTACCTACAAGCTAAATTCCCAGAATAGGATATTTGGCTTTCTAAGCCTCAGATACCATGAAACGGATTAGTTATAGTTTAGCTATAAAAGTTGAATATTATGCAAAGGTGAGTACTGCTTTAATGCAGAATGCTAGTGAATGGTATTTCAGACAAAATGAGGTGTCCATTAACTTTGAAGACGGGCTGTTGATAGTACAAACCCTTTACCTTCAATTTGAGATAAGTAGAAAAAACAGTGGACCTTTGGGAAGTGCTAGGAAAATAGTAGACTCTACAGAGCTTTGATTTTATTACTAATAAAGGTAACAAAATTAATTTCCTGTGAAGATTAAATAATTTTATTACTTTCCGTAAGCCAGAATTAATAATTATAATAGTTCAGAATAACCTTAAAATGCCTCAATCTTGGTACATACTAACCTAGAAGCATATCTATGGATTAGTGTGAATTTTTCAAACATAGCAAACACAAGTAAGAGTTTTTAAGATTAGCACTAATTCAGGTTTATTCTTTTAGTCTGAAAAGTATATATGAAATTACCATTGTTGTGCTTGCTACTAAGAAATATTAAAGAATAAATTTCTAAATAGAAGAAATGTAGACATTATCATCAATTCACATTTGGAAATATTTTCGCTTAGGTTTTTTTCATGGGTAACAGAGTGCTCTGAATTCTTTTTTTTGTGCTTAGCTTTTTTGCAGATGATAAGATTATACATATTCCTTGTCTGTGGATTATCTTGTTATCCCATGGTAGAAATTTATGAAAATAGTAAAAAAAAAATCTACTTAAATCACCTTAAAGCATGGTAAGGACTCATGTGGGGTTTTTTTTAAATAGTTTTTTTTATTTTAATTGTGGTCTTAACAAAAATTCACAGAAAAGTTAGATTTTCATTCATTCATTTTTGCACATTTTACCCCCTCACCTTTCCTCCCCCCCCTCAGTTAATTTGTTTTAATATTCATTCATTGTTGCACAATTACCTCCCCCCCCATCTGTTTTAGGTAAGAGAGGGCCTCACTTCTGAGGCCCAGTGTGATGCCTCTTATCTCATCCCACTCCCCAGAGGGTTTTCTGGGACAGTAAATGGCACAGGAAGAGATTGTCCATCATTCTCCTGCAGAACAGCATATGGACTTGAATCTTTGGGTTGGCAGCACAATTCTTTACCCCTAAGCCACCAGAGCCCCCTAATGTCCCATGAGTCAATGTAAATAAATCACTGAAGCAAGGCTAAAGTCAAGGACTGAAGAATTACACTACTTTCATAGATCATAGCAACAACATGCACATGTAACACTATTGTTATGTGCCTTCGAGTTGACTACAATTGAGAGCAATTCTATGAAGAAGTATGAGACTGATAATCCAGTCTATTACATAGAAACCAGTCAAGATCCTTATGTCATAGTTAATTTTCATTTGGCTATAGAATAATCATTCTGCTGGATAGGCAGATCTTAAGAAAGAATGATTCTCCCAAGTAATATAACTATGTAGAGAGACATGGCCCTTATGTATAATTAGAAGCAAATCTGTCAATATTACTATAAACGAAGTCTGGAAGTAAGTTACCATTTCCAGAGACTGAGCAGAGCTGCTGTGATTTCCCTTATGTGCATTGGCTCTGGACCTTATCTACCATAGCCTTTGTTGATCTACTTGGTCAACAATTTCCCCTTAGTCTTTAACTGGAGTCCTGTCTAAGCTTCATAACAATTATTTTAGATCCTGACCCTCCATCACTGCTAAGCCCATCTTGAGTTATTTCTTGTCAGCTTCTAGTTCCAGAAAATGGGAATTATAAATCTCTAGGATCCCTCTTTGATAGCTCCTCTGTTTAGAAAACGCTGATTCTGGTACCCTCCCCCCATTCATTAAAATGGAGTGATTACAATGATTGGATATGATTTCACTCTGGATATGATTATTTAAGCAGCTGACTCAGAAGAGCCTGGATTTCTGTTCCCATTAGCTGAACACTATTGGAGAAATCAAGTGGGAAGAGTAATTCAGCTATAGAAGAAATACTTTTAACTTTGCTTCACAATCAATGGTGGCCTGACTTTTTCTATGTGCCTGGAAATCCCTCTATTGCATAACACACAGAGTTCATTCAAACCTCACCATGATATTCCTCTCCCCATCCGATCTTTCCAGCAAAGAATCTCATCTCCTACTATGTAAAGTAAATAGAGGACATCAGGGTACACACCTTTAACTTGATGCTCCTCCCTTCTTCTAAAAATAATTTGCTTCACCCTCTCCTTTCTGCAAGGTTTTGTACAAGAAACTAGTTCCCACTGGGAAGGTTCACCAGCAATTATCCTTAATCTCTCCTTTATTTCAGCCTTTCCCTTACTTCTTCGTCTTGTTCTTTGGGGGAAACACATATACATTCTACAGACAAAGTAAAATGAAGGATGTGATCCTATCAAAAATGGAGAATGAAGGATGTATCTTTAGATAGAACCTATGCTTAATTCAATATGAAATTCGAAGGAATACATGTATCAAAGATAAAGGAAAGGGAGATCTTCCATTTCAAATAAAGGGATTCTGGAAAGATCTTGACATTGGACAAACCATATTTTACAATTTCCAAGTTCTGCCAAGTAAGCCATGTGTTGGAAAAGAAAAGCATATGGAAGTCATGTTGCTGGGACACAGTTTCTCAAATTTCTAAATAATGTGCTTCATCATCTGCTTATCTCTCAACAAAGTTCCTGAAGGAAATACACAGAAGACAAGCTAGAAAAAGGAAGATTTGTAACCAATTAGGCCTAATATATATTCCACATCCATCAACTATAATTAGATTCCTTAGAGTTAGTACGGAGATTTTGCTTGCTTAAATGAGACAAGCCACTGTTACCATTATAGAAGCCAGATGTCTCACATTTCTCCTACAGTGGTTAAAGAATTTCACTGCTAACAAAAGGTCAGCTGTATGAACTCATTAGTTGCTCTATGGGAAAAATATGAGGAAGTTTACTTCCATAAAGATTTAGAGTCTTAGAAACCCTAAAGGACAGCTCTGTCCTATCCTAGAGGTTCCCTATGAGTCAGAACGAACCAGGTAACAGTGCGTGGTAGTGTCAGTAGATGGGACATGTCTTAATAAGTGAGTAGGCTCTGGACTCCACCTTACCTCACTAGCCACAGAGGAGAAAAAGGAAAAAAAGAGGCCACAATTTAGATTTCTGTAATTTTAGACAAATCAAGTAACTATATTGACTATTTCCTCACCTGCAAAATGGATCTTATAATAGTCCCTTTTCTAATGAGTTGCTGTGGTGAATTGAATTCAGAGTCACTGTCTTTTTAATCCCCACTACATGGCTGGTAAGACTGCAAATGTAAGGTGTTTGTAATGGAGAGCTCTGTGGTCCAGTGTTAATATGCTGTCCTGGCCCCAAAAGCATGCAGTTCGTAACCACTAGGAGAAGGATGAGCCATTTCTTCTCATGTGATTTACTACCTCTGAAATCCACTGGAGGGTTAGCTGAGTCAATTCTGACTTGATGATACATGACAACAACAAAGGGTCATGTACGTTGCTCATAATGTAAATAAGAAAAATGTCACTCCTGGGGTGGGTCATGGCAAGAAAATGTGTAAAACATTAATGTAGAAATTGGTCAGTTTTGCTTGCCAGCTTTGAAAGGAGACATCCAGAAACACAAAAGTTCATATCTCACTAATATTAAGAAAGAAGAGTGAGAGCATGCAGTCCTTCTTTTGGACCTAAGATCCTAGTGTTGAAACTTGTACCAGGAGACAGGAAACCAAAGCAGCAGCAAAAGTGGCAGAGCCCCAGGAGATGAGTGTAAGACAGAGCTGCGAGCTCCTGGCTCATGGAGCAAGAAAATTTAGTACCTTTGGGCAGGAGGCTTGCCAGCAGAGTAGGTAACTCTAGGCACTTGTGAGCTAGGTTTGACCTGGAGCTGAGTACCCTTAGGCTAAGGCTTACTGATGGAGTAGAAATTTAATTGGCAGAGCTAAAAGAGTTTTAAAACACTTGGTCAAGAAGAACAGAGGCCAAGGCAGCAATATTGAGGGCAAGAAAGAGAAGCTTGCCTTGGCATAACTAAAAGGATGTTGTAACACTTATTAGAGCAGAGTAAAGGCCAAGCCCCCAAAATTGAAGGCCAGAGAGAGACCTACCTTTAGGCGTGACTGGAAAGAAGCTGTCCTGAAAAAAACAAAACAAACAAACAAAAAAACCAACAACTCTGTATCCTGAGTTGTTCCTGAACCTGCATTTTAACCTTTTACTTCTCTAATAAATTTTATAACTGTGAGTATAGTATGAGTTCTGTGTAGCTGTAGTACCTAATCCTAGAACTCAACAGAGAAATGGAGAGTGCTGTGATAGAGATGGTTAATGCGAGAATTAGTGAGAAGGCTTAGAGTATGGAAGAAGAATGGCATGTCTTACATTCTAGGAATTGGCTTTGAGTTGTTACTATTAATTAGGATTCTTTACCTTTGTGAATTTAGAGGAAGTCAGATACAGCTGCCCCAACACCCATACCATTTTTTCAGATGTTATAAAGATTAAAAGAGGAAAATAACGTTTAACTATTGTTGTACTTAATTCAAACGACAGAAATCAATTCTCACTAAATGAATTTATCAAAAGATTATTATGTTAGCCAAGAAAATTACAGGAAAGCTAATTAACCATTTATAAAATAAGAGACCAGTGATGGAAAAGTAGTAAACGACATAACGAAGTAATTTTCTCCCTTAAAAAGAAAACAGATTAAGGATGCCTCTGCTGATGCTACAACCTCAAAACAATTGCTGCTGCTGCTGCTGCTGCCAGACTTTTTACTTCCTCTTCCTCGTCTTTGAGTCACACCATTTAGGTCAAAACTCCAAATGACATAAATGGACTTCTACAAATAAGAACACAGTTTATGATAATCCTTTGGAAGGGAGCAAGGCCAATATTATTTCAGGGATTATTATATGTTCCCAGTCTAAGGATAGTGAGAACATAGTCAAAAGAAAGAACAGCTGGGATAGAGGTGCTGGGAAGAAGACAGAATTTATTCATTTAGGAATATCAGTATATTAATTAAGATAATCTTTGGGGGAAAGACACTTCCAAATATTGATTGATTAAAAGGATTCAAACAATATAAAAGTAAAATACTTGCTCACATAAGTGCCCAAGTTATGTGAGCTGACCAGGAGGACTTCCTCGTCAGCGGGAAGTACTCTTGCAATTGATCATTTGGGAATCTGGCCTCTCTTTCTAACTTACAGTTCCATCATCCTTAAGAACTTGATCATAGTCAAGAGAAGAGGAAAGAGGATGTGAAAAGGGCACATCTTGACTTTAAAAAACTTTCGCTGGGAATTGCCTCATAACACTTCCACACAAATTACACTTACTAGCCCAAAGCACTGTGGGTAAATTTTCTACAGTGGAGGCTGGGAACCCTGTCCTATCATGTGCCATCTCTTTCTGACACTCTAGAGACCCTTGCAGCAGTCACCATGTCAATTTACCTGGTTCAGGGCCTTCCTCTCCTTCACCGACACTCCATCCTTCCAAGCATCATGTCCCTTTCCAAGAAATAGCCCCTTCTAGAAACATGCCTGAAGTATGTAAGGCAAAATACTCTGTATGTATATAAGTATGTAAGACAGAGAGCACTCCAGCTGCACCCTCTCCAAGATCTATCTGTTCATTTTCTTGGCCGTCCATGGGGTGTTTAGTGTTCTTCTCCAACACCACAGACCAAAGGTGTCAATTATTTTCCTGTCATCCTTATTCATTGTCCAGCTTTCTGATGCATAGCAAGTGATTGGAAAGATGATCGCCTGAATCAGACATACATCAAGACTGACATCATTACTCCTCAATAATTTTGAGAGGGCTCTAACTGCAGATTTTGCCAGCGCAGTGCATCTCCTGATTTCCTGACGGCTAGTACCAATCAAGATGAAGTTGTTGACAGTTTCAATCTCTTCTCAATCATGATGTTGCTTATCAATCCAGTGGTAAGAATCTTTGTTTTCTTGACACTGAGATGCAATCCATACCGAAGGCTGCATTCCTTGATCTTCTGCAACAAATGCCTCAAGTCCTCCTCACTCTCAGCAAGCAAGGTTGTGTCCTCTGCATAACACAGGTTATTGATGAGTCTCCCTCCAATCCTGATGCCACACTCCTCCTCATAGAGTCCAGATTCTCAAATAATTTGCTCAGCATACAGACTGAATTGGTATGGAGAGAGAATACATCCCTGATACTCTCCTTTCATAATTTTAAACTATGCAGTATTCCCCTGATCTGTTCACACTGCAGTTCAGATATAGGTTTTGCATGGGCACAGTTAAGTGCTTTGGGACTCCCAATCTTCTCAGTGTCAGCCACAACTTGTTATGATCCACACAGTCAAATGCCTTTGCATAGTCAATAAAACACAAATTCTTCTGGTATTCTTTACTTTACGTCAGGATCCATCTGACATCAGCCTCTTCCAAATCCTGCTCAGACTTCTGGCAATTCCCTATCTATGTACTATTTTAGCTCTTTTTTAATTGACCTTCAGCAGTATTTTGCTTGCATGTGATATTAAAGATATTGTTCGATACTTTCCACATTCTACTGGATCACCTTTTTTGGGAATGAGAACAAATACAGACCTTTTCCAATCCATTGACCAGATGGCTTTCCTCCCAATTTCCTAGTATAGACTGGTGAACGCATACAAAGCTGTATCTCTTAATTGAAACAAATCAATGGGGAGGACCAAACAAACAAACAAACACAAAGCCATCAAATAAATTCCAATTCATAGAGAAACTGTAGAACAGAGTTAAACTAACCTATAGAGCTCCCAAGGTTATAAATCTATATAGAAACAAACTATCTTATCTCTCACCTGTGGAATGGCTGGTGGGTTCAAACTGCTAACCTTTCAGTTAGCAGCCTAGTACTTAACTTACTGCATCACCATGGCTCTTTCTATGAATGTCAGTGGCAGGAAATAAAGGTAATGTTATAAGAGACTAAGTTAATGAGTTCAGTTTGGGTCATGTTAGAGATACCTGTGAAACTATATTCATCATCTATGCACATTCTTCAGAATTAGAAATGTGTAATACTAGTCGTGTTCATTTACTCAGTCTTAATTTTTTTTCACCCTATTTCCATCATATAGAGGATTAGTTTTAATGAAATATTTGAAAATTTTTCCATTGGTCTGTATTCATAGGCACAGATGGAAAAAACACAATATTATTTCAAAGCAGGAAGCAAATTGATTTCCCATGAAAGTGAAGCAATATGTTCTATTCAGAACTGAATTACTACACAGTACACAGCCATGCACAAAGAAAGGAAAATTGAATGTGAGCATAATCTTGGTGTGGCTTTGCTTGATTTCAGATCATAGGGGATTGGTAGAGATGGGATTCATTGCTTGTTTTCTTTTCAGTGATCTCCTTTAAAAATAGTCTCAAAATAAAAAACAAAACAAATATCAAGTTAAAAAATAGACTCCTATGACCCAGAAAGGATAAAATTATATACTTAAGTATATTAAGGCATTCACTATTCTGAATACTTCACAGTAAATTACTTCAATGTGAAGTCTACTCCTAGGCTCTCTCTGGGGGCTTTGAACCAATTCATTATAGATGACAGAAATAATTACTTGGAGATCTTCTTAAAATGTAGATTCTTATTAAGTATTTCTGTGGTCAATAAGCAAATTCTCAGTAGAGGTTGAACCAGAATGATCCATTTGGAGCCATGCTCTCAAGTATCTATATTCATGATATCTGTAAACCAATTATCAAGATAATTCTGAGTTTTCAGAGGTCTTTGACAGCTGATTTTTCCAAAGTAATACCTGTTTTGATTTCTGAACTGCTGAGAGAATGGGTATTGATTGTGGAGCCAAATAAATTAAATGATTGACAACTTCAGTTTTTTCTCTATCATGATGTTGACCCACTGAACCAATTGGTGAGGATTTTGCTTTTGTTGAGGTTGAAATGTGATCTGTATTGAAGGCTGTAGTCTTTGATCTTCTGCAAGTGCTTCAAGTCCTTGCTCAAGTGCTCACCCACCGAACAGATATAGCCCTAGATATCCACACCAGTCTATGCCAACAATTATTGTAAGACAGCTACCTGGACAACAGATTAACAGGGATCCAGATTTATTCCCAAACCCCAAATAGATTATCTGACAAATTGTGAAAAATATAGAAGAATATCATTAATATCACATGTAAGTAAAAGTTTGCTGGAGATTATTTTAAAATGACAGGAACATCAACAGAGCACTACCAGATATTCAAGCTGGATTCAGAAGCAGCCCTGACATGAAGTATATAATTCTCATGTCAGTTGCATAGTGACTAAAAGCAGGTAATACCAGAAAGATGTTCACTAGTGTATTATCGACTAGGCAAAGGCATTTTACTGTATTCTTCTCTATTACATGCTATGTATCAGAGAGCTGGACAATGACTAAGGATGACAGAAGAAGAATTGATGCCTTTTAGTTGTGGTGCTGGAGAAGAGACGTGAACATACCATGGACCACCAAGAAAACAAATAAGTCTGTCTTGTAGAGGGTGAAACCAAGTTTCTCCTTGGAGGCTAGGATTTTTGAAGCTCCAGATCACATACTTTGGGCATGTGGCCAGGAGAGATCAGTCCTTGGAGAAGGACATCATGCTTGGAATGGTGGAGGACCAGCACAGGAGAGAAAGACTCCAGATGAGATGGATTGATACAGTAACTGAGGCAATGGGGGTAGGTATATTGGAGTCAGTGAGACTGGATCAGGACAGGGCAGGTTCAGAGCTGTTGTACATAGGGTCTCTGAGCCACAGGTGACTTGGTGGCACATAAGAACAACAACATAACACATTATAGATGAGATTCAGAAGAATGAGAGTCCCAATATTTAATTGTGCTTAAGAGAAACCTACACTTACACTAAGAAGCAGTTGTCTGAACAGAACAAGAGAATGCTGTATGGTTTAAAATCATGAAAGGTGTATGTCAGGGTAGTAGCCTTTGTCCCTACCTATTCAGTCTCTATCTTGACAAAATTACTTAAGAAGCTAAAGGGCTAGACTAAATGAAGAAGAATGTGGCATCAGAATTGGAGGAAGGCTCATCAACATCATGCATTATGCAGATGACATAATCCTTCTTGCAGAAAGTGAGCACTGTTTTGGTGAAACACGTTGATTGGCATTTATTCGATTCCTGAGGCTTTATTTTTTGACAGTGTCTTCAATGCAGCTTGGAATTCTTCCTTCATCACAACTGTTTCTTGATTATAAGCTACTTTCTTATATGGTCCAGTGTTGACAAATTATTTTTGGTACAATTACTGTGTTGTGGGTTTTTCAATAGATAGATAGTCCAGAAATTTTCAATGTAGCTAAATTAAGATAGGTTTTGCTTTCATCACAGTAAATTAGTTGCAGTGGTAACAATGAGACCTGTAACACCTTTTGTAAAGTAGTAAGTGAAAATGACTTGACATTAAACAGAAGGCAAACATCGAGGAGTAAGGTTTATAAGATCATTTTGCCAAAACCAAAATCAGCTTTCTATTTCTGGGACCCTGAAGTAAGTGACTAATATGGAGAAATAATAGGAGAGGTAACAAGCAAATCAGCATGCAGCCTAATGGAAACAAAATATGACAGCTCTTGTGTCCAGTGGTAGTATTGCACAGAAACATGTGATGAGCCCCAGAAATCGTCTTCTATATTGACAGAACAGTAGTGGAACAAGGGTTCTCTTGAAGAGGAATCTTTGTATAAAAGCTTTGGAGGAACTATGGTGATACTGATGGACAATGGAATTGAAATACAAAGCAACATTCATGAAATAAAAACTTACTAACATTAAAAATATATTTTATTGTGATTTTACTGAAAGTTTACAGAAAAGTTGGATTTTCATTCATTCATTGTTGCACATATTCTTCCCTCCCCTTATGACTCTATTTCCCTTCCATCTTCTTTTGATCCTTCCTGCATCATTCATTATTTTACCAATAAAATCCAAGGTTTGGATTAATTTTTCAGTTCTTTTAGCTTGAGAAATGTCTTGTGTGTTCTTGTCTTTTGGTTTTCTAACTCTAGCTCTTTATACATTTTGTTAGAATACTTTCATTTGTCTTCTCGAGCTGTTCTTTGAAATCTTTTGTTCAGCTCTCTTACCTCCATATTTCTTCCCCTTATTTTGGCTTCTTTACATTCTAGTGCAAGTTTCAGAGTCTCTTCTGATATTTGTTTTTGGTCTTTTCTTTCTTACCTGTTGTTGTTAATGACCTTTTTCTTTTGTCATGGATAGTGTCCTTGATGTCACCCCACAATTCTTCTGGTATTGGGCATCAAGTCTATTCTTGTGATAGTTACTTTTGGTAATAGTTCTCATTGGAATTATCTAGAAACAGACAAGTGACTCTACATCTTTGACCATATTTCATCAGTGTCAATGGAGATAACACAGTTCGTTGATAAATGGTTTTGAAACATACTTAAAAATTATACAAAATCCCTTCTTGTGAAACATAGGAAAATAGATCCTTCAAAGCTGTGTTATAAAATAACTGTTTGTTCTAATAATATATTACAAAGTAAATCTAACTTCTGTGTATGTGTGTGTGAGAGAAAGATAGCAAGAGAGAGAAAAAGATATACACATATAAACATACACAGATGCTTTTTGATTTTGGGAGAGAGAAAAAAACCAACTCTAGCAGTTTCACAATTTGAATGTTAGAAAAGACCTTAGCACAAACTGACAAAACGAAAAGCCTCTCTTGCTCTTCATTGTAAATAAAATATTTTTCTGCTATACCAATGAAATTCCAAGATACAGAAAGTCTATCTTTAAAAAATTGTAGGTAAGTTGTAACAAATATATATAGTTCTTATTTCGCCTTACTTTAGTGTCTGGTGCCTTACTTTAGTTTGTATCTAGTTGCTCTGCGGGCTCAAAGGCCTTGAGTCTCCAGAAGTTTGAATCCATCAGCTGCTCCAAGGGATCATCATGGGAAGTCTCCTGTTAAGATTTACAGCCTTGGAAACCCAGTGCAGAGTTGCCATGACTTGGAACCAACTTGATGGCAGTTTGAGATTTTTTTCATTTCATGCAAGAAAAAGATCAAGGCAAGGGAAGGTAATTGTGATGAAGAATTTGTTCAGAGCAGAGGTTGATTCAATTGTTTCAGAGTGAGAGCAAATTTACATAACATCAAAGGGCAAGTACAAATTGTCTGTAAGACATTTGTAACCCAGGAACTGCCTGTTTTACACAGCCCGCCAATCTGTGTTTACTTTTCCCTGTTATGTAACCTGTCTTTCTCTGAACTCTGTTACTCCACGGGGGAGTCAGAGTTCTACAAACAGCCTGAGATGAAATCATCATTATTATGGTTTTGCATGCCGAGTTGTGGCTTGGTCCCATAATTCTAAAGACTAAGCCCATAGAGACCAAAAAGATTAGTAAAAGTTCTTTGCCACTGTAGCTGTGGGAGTCTATTTGGAGGGCTTCTCCATTGACTAACCCCCAGTAATCCAGTGCCAGATTCTGTATCAATACAAAACACAAGGTTGTGTTACATACCTCTTTACATGGATGCCAGATGGAGCTGTCAGTAGGAGAAAATGACTAGGTCTTGAATCTGTATTTCTTCCTGGGTTGGAGAGGAAAAAGGAAAGCTCATCACATGTCAGCTGATAACATGCCCTCAGTCCTTATCCTCCATCATTGGGAACTCATTGCTTCAATTAAGTCCTACCTCAGTTAATCATCAAGTGTCCACAATGAGCCAAGCTCAGCTGGGGGTGAGGGGCAAATAAGGGCAATCACTCCCGCTGCCAATATTTCTGATGTAGAATGTATTCATCAATATGGAAATTTCCAGCATCCCCACTGACCTAGAATGACTGGCCTTCATGAACTCTTTAGAAGTAATTATTAGGCCATCTGCCTTGTGCAGTCCTTTATGACCCTAGAGAAATTCCTGTGCAAGTAAGAGGTACAACTCTCTCATCTGCCTATATCTATGTCTATGTGTGAAAAGTCCTTTGTTATAGAAATTTCTATAATAATATGTTAAAAGGATGTCAACAAATCATACTTCTAACTATACAAAAATATGCAATTTTTTTACCAAAAAGATAATGATGACACTTAGAATTAATTATGCAACTAGGTTCAGATTGCACTTGCTCTTCCCTTTTTGATATGGTTAGGTTCTAAAGGGCAGGATGTTATGCAAGAATTGCTGTTATATGACACTTCACCAAGGAAGACATTCAGATGGCCAACAAGCACATGAAGAAATGTTCAAAATCCCTAGCTCTGAGAGAGATGCAAATCAAGACAACCATGAGATAACATCTCACCCCAGTAAGACTAGCAAAATTTAACAGAAAAGCAAGCAACAAATGCTGGTGAGGTTGTGGAGAGACTGGAACCCTTATTCACTGTTGGTGAAGTGTAAAATGGTGCAACCACTGTGTAAGGCAATGTGGCGTTTTCTCAAAAAGTTGCAAATAGAGATACCATTTGACCCAGCAATTCCACTACTGGGAATATACCCTAAAGAGACCATAAATGGCATCCAAGTAGATATATTCATACCCATGTTTATTGCGGCTTTGTTTACAATAGCAAGGAGTTGGAAACAACCTAAATGCCCATCAGCAAACAAATGGGTAGAGAAGCTGTGGTATGTTCGCACAATGGGATATTATGCTGCATTGAAAAACAAGGAACTCATGCAATATTATTCAAAATGGGTGACTCTGGAGGACATTATGCTGAGTGAGGTATCTCAGTCACAAAGGGACAAATGCTATATGGTGCCACTGTTGTAGAATGAGGCTGACATCGGGGTGGGGGTAAGACTGAGAAAAACTGGATGAAATATGTTTATGGCATTGAAGTCTATGAGGGAGAGAATAGTTTAAGAGTATTATATTTTAGGGCAATATGTTTGTTGTAGGAGTATGGAATGAGGGTTGCAGAGTGGATTATATTTGGGGTTGGGGGTGTGGTTGGGGGATGTGCGGGGGGGATTGTGTACCAATGACAGAGTTTTTCTCTTGCTTTTGAAGGAGAAGAGCAAACGGGGGGGGGGGGGGGGGGGCGGGGCGAAGGGTGCAACAATGAATGAATGGAATTCCAAAATCTCTGTAGATGTTTCATTGAAATGAAAAATAAATAAATAAATTTAAAAAAACCCCTAAAGTATAACATATAGACAGAAAAGTACCTAAGTTGTAAGTGTACAAATAAATAAATAAATTTTCTCCAAAAAAAAGAATTACTGTTATATGAAACTGTGTAGACCAAATGCTCCTCAGAAACCAGTTACCATTTCAGAAACAGCCCCATGGGGCTGTTCCCTTCCATGTAGCTTACTGTTTGTCTCATTTATCTATGCAGCATGACCTCCTGACTTACACACTTTGGGTGGGCACATCAATTTGTGCCATTTCAAACCACAAGCGATGTTCAGGATAAGTAAGACAGATGTAATGGAAGTAGAACTAAAGAAAAATTGACATGTTTCATTTGACAGAATTACCCCCAGTATCTCACAAAATAAATTAGACCTATTATAATTAAATCCCAGAATGTAAGAGATAAAGCAAATAACATAAAATATTTTCAACAGAAAAAAGTGATATATCATCTGGAAAGAAAATAATGAACCAAGAAATCCCACAAATTGCATTATTAGGAGGTAATATACCAGTGCCTTCAAATTTCTTATGGAAATTTATTTTGCACCTGAATTCTATATATACCTAAAACAGTAATAATTTTTAAAGGAAAATGAAAGATACTTTCAAATTTCCTCTGATTCAGATAATTTTCCAGTATAGAAATGCTCATTTGACCTTGTTGTAAAGTAATATGGAGTTGGAAAGGAGGCTTCTGAAAGCAGTAAAATAAATTTCAGGCTATTCTAAAAAGAAATTTCAGGATGCACTAGAATATAGCAAAACCTACAACTAATTAGTCTATATTAAAACATTCAGAAAAAAACATAGTTCAGAAGCTTGATGATTTTCGTGATAAGGTGGGCCATTTTTCTGGTCATTAAAAAAGTAAGAGCTTCATGAAAAGCATAACATGAAATCCAGAAATCAAATATGAAGCAAACGAATGTGTCATTTGATTTTAAAGCAACTGCCGTAATATAAGGAAAGCAAACTAATTCACTATTTGAAAGAATTATGAATTATGGTGGCAACATTAGTTCTTCCTGCTAAACATTTTGAATATAGTCATGTTCCTTGGTTTAAAGGGAATTAAGATTTATCTTAATCATAAGACTATAGACATGTTTACTGACTTTTGGCTGTTAGAATTATTTGTTATTGTTATTATGTACCACCGAGTTGGAACCAACTCATAGCTTACCTTCCGGTGGATTTTCAGATGTAGGTAATTGCAAGGGAGGAGACTGCCCATCTTTCTTCCATGGAGCTGTTGGTGGATTTGAACCTCCTGCCTTCTAGATTGCAGCACAGCTTCTTGCCACTAGGCCACCAGTGTTCTAAACTTGATTATAATAATGTTCTAGCTGACATATAATGTTCTAGCTGACATAGGACTGGGAAATAGGACAAGAATGAGAGGTGGAAACAAGTGTTGTTAGAGTCCAATAAATTGAGGGAGTTCTTGTGATGTAGTGGTAAGGAGCTGAGCTGTCCACCTAAAGAAACAGGGTTTTAATCCACCAGCCGCTCAGTGGGAGAAATGTAGGCAATCTTCTCCTGTGCAATTTGCTGCCTCTAAAAACCCTCTGGAGGGTCAGTGATGAGTTGGTTTTGACTTGAAGGTATACAACAGTGACATTGCATCTGGTGGATTCTAATCATGTGCCTTCGGGTCGGCAGCACAGCTCCTTACAACTAGGCCACCAGAGCGCATAGCTATGAATATGATTGACTTGCCCTATCCTGCATCATCCTCACAATCTCTAATGTGACCAAGCCCATTGTTACAGTCACTGTTAATCCATCTCATTGATGGTCTTCCCATCTTTTGTTGACCCTCTACTTTTCCTGCATTACATCTTTTTCCTAGAACTGGCCCCTCCTGAGAATATACCCAAAGTATATGAGAAGTTTCACCATGCTACTTCTAAGGAACATTTGGCTTCACTTCCTCTAAGACAGATTTGCTTGTTCTTTTGGCAGTACATGATATATTCAATACTTTTTGCCAACATCACAGTTATATAATTGAGAATACTATTAATAACACAGCAATAAACATGGGTGTACATATATCTGTTTGTGTGGCAGCTCTGGTTTCTTTAGGTTATATACCTAATAGTGGAATTGACCCTGGAGGACATTATTCTGAGTGAACTATGTCAGTCACAAAGGACAAATACTGCATAACATCACTGTTCTAAAACAGGACTGACATGTTTATTTGGGGGAACAAAGAAAAGAGGGGACAAATAATGAATACTGTGATGGAACAAATTAAGGGAAAAACCTATTTAAAAGGAATATATGAGTAAGCATTATTTGTGTGACAACAGTCCAGAATAAGAGGTGTATAACAAAGTGGACTGGGGGAGAAGTGGAGGAGGAGGGAGGAAATTTTGCAAGATTGAGTGAATTTTTTTTAAAGTGAACTGGGTGGGGGAGTTAGTGAGGAAAATATGCGACAGTGACTGAATGAAAATCCATCTTTTCTGTAAACTTTAATTAAAACCACAGGTTGTGTTTTTTTTTTTTTAAAGAGGATACATTTCTTATCCTCAGTCATAAAGAGGGTATTATACCAGGAAGCTCTGGTTGCCTAGAGGTAAGAAGCTGTGCTGAAATTCCAAAGACACATGGCTCAAATCCACCAGCTGCTCTGTAGGAGAAGGATGGGCAATCTCCCAATATGCAGTTAACTGCCTCTGAAAACTCACTGGAGGGTCAGTTCTCGCTCAGTAGCACACAAGAAAGTACCCAGATAATGTAGTGGTGGTTCAGTGTGGAATTTTTACCTTCCAAGCCAGAGGCCTAGATTTGAATTCCAACCAGTGCATCTCATGTGCAGGCACCACCTCTCTACGAGTGGAGGCTTTTGAGTTACTATGATGCTGAAGCAGTCAGTTTCAGTGAAGCTTCCAGACTGAAGTGGATTAGGAAAAAAGACTTGGTGATGAACTTCCAGAAAACAGCCCATGAAAACTCTATAGTTTGCATTGGTTTGATCCACAACAAATTATGGAGATGGAATTTCTTATTAATTTCTGATAATAACAACTTAATAACGTCTAACAATAATATCAACTTCTTAGTAATTCCTGCATACACAATTTATTACTGAGAGAGAATGAAGAAATACAACAAAATGACCTATGACAGGTTTGGAAGCAGGAGTGGCATCCACTTCCTAAATAACATGCCTTCGGAAACTCTACGAAATTTGATAAATGGCGATGATAGTTGTAGAGGGGCTTCAGGCCTTTTGTTCATTGGGTCACTATGAGTTGTTCTTGACTCGAAGGCAATCAAAAACAGCAACATGTAATCAATCTGATTCCTGCGTAGGCTTTCAGATGATGTCCATGTGTATAGTTGTTGTTTGTGTTTCTTATTAAAGGTATTTGCAATGAATAAATCATTGATTGTAAAAAATTCTATCATTCTGTCTCCAGCCTCATTTCTGTCACCAAGTCTGTGTTTCCTGACTACTGATCCTTCTTCCTTGTTCCCAACTTTTGCATTCCTGTCACCCATTATTACTAATGTATCTTGGTTGCATGTTCAGTTAATTTCTGATTGCAACAGTTAGTAGATATCACCTATTTCCTTTTTGGCTCTGGTTGTTGGTGCATAAATTTGAATGATAGTAGTTTTAACAGGTCTTCCTTGTACCTGTATGGATATTATCCTGTCACTCACAACATTGTATTTCAAGATGGAGCTAGAAATATTCTTTATTTTAAATTTATTTTTTTAATATTTTATATTGGCTTGCTCACAAAGTTTGTATACATTGTGTTCCATATTATTCTTCATTCATATTGTGTTTCATACAATCATTTCCGTGGATTGTTTTATAGAATCAATCCCCATTGCATCTTGACCATAATTACCCAATCTTTTCAAGTGGAAATGGTCTTTTTATTTATTAATGTGACCCCATTTTTTCACCTTTTCATTTCCAGCATAGTAGATCTTGTAATTGTCTGATCTAAAATGCCCCATACCAATCCATTTCATTTCTTTAATTTCTTTTTTAAAAAAATAATTTTAATGAGCATTTACAAAGATTTGGGATTTCCATTCATTCATTGCTACACTTCTCTCCCCGCCAAGCCCTCCCCACCCCCAGTTTGCTCTTCTCTTTCAA